>NC_073692.1:183312558-183575058 GCF_029784155.1 Uranotaenia lowii | reverse complement strand
TTATTGAATACCATTTGTTGATTTACTCCGCTTTGCTCGAGTTCACATTAAGGTTGAAATCGAAATCAAAAGTTTCTTTGGAATTTATTGCATATGATACTTTATGGAAAAAGAATTTTGAATATCGGGACCATTTTAGGAGTATTAGCCCAAAATTATGCCTAACGCAGTACTTTCAGCTCCCGAGTTTTTTCGGATGGTATATTTTTTAGAACTGAAAAAAAACAATAGCGAAGATTTTTTACTAACCATTTTCAAGCAGCTTTTTGTTCACTATTTTCACCCTTGGAAGCAGTGGTAATTAAATAATATCCATATTTTCATCAAAGCCATGTAAAAAAAAAGTTCACCGTTTTATTATTTATTTCAACAAAATGCTAATTGAATTCCTTTGAACATTTACCCAATTAATCAAAACAAAAAAAACCTCGGTTTTGAATGGAGGAAAAAATATGTTAAGATTTTTTTTATATTCAACCGAATTACAGCAATATATTTGCATTTTTATCCTAATGGACATATCTGCCAATTTAAACCATTGTTTTTTAAAGATTCTAACCGAAGCATTGAAGTTTTTATAAATTGAATAGATCGAAAAGAGCTAATATTTTAAGGCTACAATGATTCCATGAGTTCATTCGTTTTTTTCTGGAAGTTTTCATGTAAATATACCTCGAAACCTTTAAAAACATATAAGTGTCTTTCGGCTATCATCACAGTGCAACTTTCATATTATTTCAAAAAGAAATATCTAAGTAAAGGTACATTTGTCCCATTTACTGATGCAAGTGAAAACACATTGCTCTTTTTCAGATGCGTCAGTGTAAATACTTTAAAATGAATTTAATACTTTTCCCTGTTTGTCTTTTTTTATCAACTTTTATTGATATATCTGCAGTTTTTCTCCAGAATAAAATAATGCTTGTTACTCCGATTCAATGAACACTGTTTTACCATAAGACCTTCATTTACAAAGACATTTAATAATTTCGAATATCCGCTTCAGATTTAACATTCGGCAAACCATTTTGTAGAAATAATTCTTAAAAGGTATATGTTTCATGACATAGAGGCGCGTTGCCACTTGTTTTACCGTGTGAAATGACAGGAGTTAATATCATTTTTGACACTTTCTACTTCTGCTTTCAAAAAAATAATGCTTCTAGAATATCAATCACAGAAGAACTTTTCAACAAAAAAAGCGAATCTAAAGTTTCTTCTATGTAGCCAAAATATGTTAAACATAAACACATTTTCATGTTAAGTACGTACTTGAATTCTGTGTAAACAAACAGTGAACCTGTAAACAGTTTTTCGGTGAATGATTTAAAAAAAAAGTTGAGTTTATTTAGTCAGATTGTTTATTTGGGCTCAACGATTTATAGATAAAGAAATAATGTGAACATGTATACATGAATAATGTATACATTTTTTGTAAATGTTGAACGTTTGCACTTGCTCTAGTGTATCTTTTAACTGAAAATTCTTTCTATTTTATTGATAACTTTCAGTTATGCTTGCAAAAAATTCAAAAAGTTCTTTGCATTAGGCCTTAAAATAAACATCAATCCTATATAATCCTTTTTAAAGGACAGGCTCTCGTTCAGTTCATGTGTCTGTTCATCTTCAATGGATTTTGTTGTTGTGTTGTAAATTTAAAGGCACCCGAAACATCTTCAGTTAAGCACATTTGTAAATGTTCGAAAAATGTTTCTAGGGAAATTGGATTTTAAAATTGTATGTAAATCTTCCCACTTTCTTTTTTTAGAATGTCCGCAAAGAGTCAAACCATAATTTTATATGCATCAGTACTAAATTCATATTTTTTAGACAACAATTTCTACTAAACTTAAAAAAGTTTTATTTTGTTTTAAATCGTTTTAATGGTATTGATTTGATCGGCAAAATATCAATCTGGGCGTCATTCATTACTATGTGCTGTACAAATGATCTAGGAATCAAGAAGAAAAAAAAAACACATCTAGGCTTCATTTCGCTACCACATGTATTGAAATTATGCTTGGATTAGAAATGTGCGCCCAAATTTTTCAACTAATCAGTATGCTATGCCATGGCTACTATCCTCTCTCGACGTTTGCTTGCGACGCCTTGGACGACCATGGAGACGAAAAACAAATCGCCCGACGCCCGAAGTAAAGAAAATCTCCAAAAATGAATGTCATGACTTTAATTTGTATCGAAAAACTACAAATTTATTTATTACGGACAATTGATGCGACTTTATGTTATTTTTATTCAATATAAACCGATTCGCATGCCTACAGAATATTCTAAAAATAATTTCCTTTGAATCGTTTCGGCCATTTCGGAGGAGTAGTACTACAAACACCGTTACAAGAGAATTTTATATAATAGATATATATATATATATATATATATATATATATATATATATATATATATATATATATATATATATATATATATATATATATATATATATATATATATATATATATATATATATATATATATATATATATATATATATATATATATATATGATTTCCTTGCCTATATCCACCACAATAGCCACTTATGTCATTTGAAAATTCTGCTATCAATGATCATGCTTTATACTCCTTACAACAGTTAGTATTTAAAAAAAAAAAGTGTTACAAAAAAGCAATTCCTTCCAAAATATTCGAAAATGAATTAAAAAAGTGATCAATGTTCCCCATATTTAAAATACGTTACTAGGTCTCGTTTATTAGCAGGACTTTAGCAGCTTTGTGTTGGTTATAAAAAGGACAATTTCGCCTTTTTTTTTAATTTACGTGTGTTTGAGGTATTTACGATACAAAATGACACGATAAAAAAATCTTTATTGTCGCTTTAAAAAACTCATGAACTGTTGATTTTTCTCATTTTTATATGATTTGTGCTTACGTAAGAACTTTAACTATACACATAACACACGACGTATTACAGGACACGATACATAACGTTCATACTTCACGGAAAAAGGATACGAAGTTGCCTTTTTGTCGACCGGTTTCGGGCTCGATGTTGCCCATCTACAGGACGATGTCCAACTGATTACACAAAGGATAATTACAGCTCCGGTTTCGTACTTGATGTAGTATTCGTCGAACGCAATTGGCATTATGCGGATTTTTGGTTGATCAGGTTGAAGAGAGGTGAAATGATCGGTAGATCATCTTCGTTCATCAAAGGTTTTTCGGCGGTGCTGATGAACATCGACTCCCAGGCATTCAGATGTGATGTTTTTCGTACAAACTTCCTAAATTTGACCTTTTTCCAATCGACGGAATGGTCAAACTCTGTTGTGTAGGCGGCAACACTCGATTCATCAATTCTCCCATTTTTAACGGCTTTTTGTGTTCTTTGAGACGGATTTTGAATTTACGGCGAGTTTGACCAATATAAATAGCCGGGCAGCTGCTGCATAGAATTTTGTAAATTCATGGCCGATTTTGAGACCGATTTTGAAAACAGGGAAAACTCTCCACCCGTGTCTGGTGGCGCTACGTGGACGACATTTTCGCATCTGTTAAAGAACGCTCCCTCCCACAGACACTAGAACTACTGAATATTCAGCATGGATCGATAAAATTTACGGTAAAAAATTAGGTAACCATGAAATCGTGGCACAAATTTCTCAAGTGTAAACAAACATTTTATAATGTTCACTATAAGATTGGCATTGCAAAAATGAAAATAAAGCATAAATCTTCCCGGATATCAAATATTCATACGGTTATAAACGTGACTCAGAGTTTAGTGAATTTCCATCGAATGAATATTTCTGAATTTTGATTTTGGGTTGAGGCTTAGATCTCTTCGAATCCATTTAGTGGCAGCTTAAAACCTTCCAACGAACCCAGATTTATTGAATAACGAAGACCGTGGAAAATACCGCGATTCAAATATAATGTTTTCATTGTCATTTTAAATAATTTTAGCATTGAAAATCTTCTTATATATAAAAATGGAGGCGATTTCTTTGTAACACCATCACGTATGAATGGCAGTCGGATTTGAGTGAAATTTGGTATCCGAGGGTTTTTCGGGTCAGAGATGGTTTGTATAATAGTTTCAAGATCCTCACTTTTTATGGAAAGGGGGTCCCCACACAGAAATTTTTTTTGACTGTTACGTGTCACTGGCGCTGCAACCTTTAAAATAAATCAACCTAAAACTAATAAAACCTGTAATTTTAAACTGTTTTCCTTGAAAGTTAACGAAGATTCATTTATTATTACAGCAAATGTCCTGTGAAAAAGTTGTACACTGAAAATTAAATGTCACGTAATTTGTTTTTCGACCTGTAAAATTACGATAAATGTCCTGCTCCTTTTTGTTACAGGACATTTGCGTAACTTTACAGGAAATAATATTTGCTGTGCATGCAAAATTATCTCTTTTCCACATCTTATATATAATAATGGAGGCGTTTTCTTTGTAACACCATCACGTATGAATGGTTGGTCGGAATTCAGTAAAATTTGGTTTCCGAGGGTTTTTCGGCTCAGAAATGGTTTGAATAATAGTTTCGAGAGTTTGAGTTTGAGTCAATCTCTCGAAGGTGTCGCGTTTGTTCGATTGTTCGTTTTGCTCTTCGAAAACTTAACTGGAATCCCGAAGTCAGGACTCCCTATGAACATTGATGCAACATGATTCATCTTGAAACGCTATCCCGAAGAAGGAAGTTTCTGCAGTGTTTATTCACATTCGACTTACTGAGCGGCAACATTGAAAACAACGATCTCCTGGATTGCATAAATTTATATGCTCCTACACGCCCGCTGCAGAATCAAATGCTTCTTTGGATTCCATCTCATCGAACCATGTATGGCTACTACAATCCAATAGACACATGTAACCGTTATTTCAATGAGTGTGCTAGAATTTTTGATTTTGGTATGTCTAAGCAGTCCTTTAAAAAATAGGTTAAAGACCCGTAGAATTGAGTTAAAATTTTTAGGTTTGATTCCGATAGAATTAAGCGTGACAATTCGAGTAAATGAAGGATATGTAAAAAAACTAGGACATGTTCACGAAAGCGAGACGCCAAGTTGAACATGGTAAGACGAAGTTTACCGGGTCTGCTAGTATATATATATATATATATATATATATATATATATATATATATATATATATATATATATATATATATATATATATATATATATATATATATATATATATATATATATATATATATATATATATATATATATATATATATATATATATATATATATATATATATATATATATATATATATATATATATATACATATATATATATATATATATATAAATACTTCACTGGTTGTGTAATTTAATATTTTCATAAATAAAGTTATTAGTATATTCATTCAATAATTCTGGCATCACGGAATACGCTCATTCTTGAGCGCGCCCATTGATCAAATTCAGCGCGGGACTCTTTGAATGGAACTCACGAGTCATGATGTTCATACAGTTTCGAGAATGTATGTGTGGAATGAAGTGATGCAGCCGAATAAGAAAAATAACGGTCATTCTTTTGGCGTCTTTTGAGAAATAAAGTTTGTGCGCGACTTGACTTCAATTTTATTAAAAAACAAAAACTTTTTATTTAGACATTGGTTCTCCGGTCACCACAGCTATAACTAAATGTTTATTACAAAACCAGATTTCATGTTTTGGGGTAACTTTGATAACTATGGTTTTAACGTATCTCAACATTTTCATAATTATTCTTTTGATGCCAATTATCACAGAAGGCTTAAAAAATCAATTACAGTAATTTAGACTCAATTGAATTTTTAACGTTTTCTTTTAAAAACAAATACATATACTCAAAAGAAAAAATAGTCAAAAATATTATCCATAATGTTGCTGCATTTAGGAGAAAAAATTATAAGCATGCCTCAATACTTTAAGGCCTCAAAAACAAATGAAATTTTACCATCATGCCATTCCCTAGGTCCTCCCATTGTTCCTATGTTCTTTTTTCATTGAAAATAACCATTTTAATAGGGTTTTGGCTATTTGTTCTTTATAGGTTTTCTTATAGAAAATGGCGGTATTTTCAAATATCCTAAAATTATCATATAAAGACCATAAAAATAACTCTAAACTATACCTAGTTGAACTTCCATATAAAGCAACCCATTTGCTTCTGAATGCTATCATTTTATCAAGAGAGGTGCTTGTTTGTGAGTCATCGAAAAAACAGATATTTTATAAACTTTTAAACTACATTTTAAGTCTTATAAAAAAATCTCCAACTACGAACCAAATTTAGCCTATTTGAAATTCAATTTAAAGGCTTTCAAACGTAGAAAACAGTCTTCAGATATTTTATATTCAGACTTAGTTAATGATGGTTATCTGCGCAAATTTCATGTTGATCAAAGTTACCCCGGTGATCAAAGCTCCCCCAGTTTACGGTAGCAATCACCGAAATATAGTTGCCGGATCATAGTTTTATGATTGTTTTCCCGTCACTGGCATAAAGACTCAAGTTCCCAGTTTAAATGATGCAATACAAATACTCAAGCTATATTCTCTGATTACTAAAATTCAAACAAAATAATAAAAATTCATCCAATTGGAAGATTCATCCCAGAAACAAGTAAAATTAAAAAAAAAATCGTTGGTGAGAATCAAACTCACATCAATTTTCTTTCTTCATCTAGCCCATCCAACAGCTTAACCAGTTAGGGGAAAACTGTACAAGACGCACCACCTAGGTAAGATGACCCATGTCATTCTTTCTCAAAAATACATCAACCTATAGCTTTGAATGATGTTTTTCTTCATTTATATTGTAGCAAACAAGCTTTTTTATCATTTATTAGATGAAAAGTTCACAAAAACAACTTAAGTTCTTAGAAACAGAAGGATTATTGGAATCAGCATGAAACCTGTCATTTTTCATGGTTAACATTTAAGGTTTTATGGTAAACGGGCCTGGACAATTTGATAAAATTACAGCTTATCATATTTCCACTCGCATGCACTTTTGGAAGACTATGAATATTTTGTTGTATTTTACTAACTTCATACAAATTTTAACTAAAATCAATCATATCAAAATTGGGGCAGAATGTTCACAAGACCACGTGTTTTAAGATCAAATTTTGAATACTGTTAACTTTAGAGAAAACCCAAACATCAAAACAAAATGCCATTCTTTTTATTTGCTGACTCCCAAATTACGATATCAATGCATAATTATAACAAATTTCGTCCTTGTTCGTGTTAAAAAAGTGCACCAATATCCGAATCGAAAAAATTATCTGCCGCCATGTTTGCCGCGATACCAGTCAAGAAATTGAATTTCTTTGCCTACCTGAAGGCGTTTTACTTATAAGGCTATAAAAAGTTTGTTTTGAAAACCTAAATTTTCGATAAGTTTAGCATTAGTAGATGATTTTTTGCCAAAGTAGGGTTAGTTTACAAAAATACGATGAACATGTAATTAAACATTTTATGTTTCAATCATTACATTCATTATAATCATTGTTTCATTTCTTAACACCCTTTCGGTATAGTGCGTTCTGTCCACTAGTTTTGGCGTTCTACCCGAGGTTCGTTTTTTTGGACTTTTAGTTTTTTACTAAAAAATCATCAAAATCGTGTTTTTATCATATTTTATCTTTTTGATAACACGTAAATCTTATCCCTGAATCGTCATAAACTTCCAATTTGGTTCTTAGATGATTGATATCGCTGTAAATAGCGATTATGCTTAACTGGTGCGTCTTGTACAGTTCTCCCCTACCTTAGCCAGATGGAGTGAAATGATTTGAAAGGGAAATGGAAACGAGAAACTATTTTGATTGAGAACTCACGATTGAAGTCTTGAAGAAAAAAAAACTAAATTATTTCAATATGAGATACTTTGATGTTAAATTTTTTCATATCCTAATGAGATATAATTTGGTACTCGTAGGATTTAAAAATATGTTAAACTAGCTGACCCGGTGTGCTTTGCTACACCTTTCAAAAACAAATGATAATTTCGGAAATTATTCAAATTTGTATTGTTTTATTGGCATTATTTTGAATCAAATTATAACACAATTCAAAAGCAACCGCTATGAAATGATAGCTGCAGCTGGAGTTTCGAATTGCAAAACAAAGATGACTTAAACTAATTTTCTGAATCTTGATCTATCAGTTCTGATAATTTAAATCTGTTTCTTTAAGCTTCGCCCTGAATTAATCTTTCGCAAACAATCTAACTTATGAAATATGGTTGTTTTTGCTTGATAGGTTCTGGATTTATGCTAAAAACTGATAAGAGAGCCCCCCCTGTCCTTCCCATCATCCCCTGTTGAATGGAGGTCGTGGTCTTTAATAACCCCACCCATTTTTTTCGAGCCCAAAAATCCTCTATATCAAACATAGTTCCATTGGTTGATAAGTTTTTCAGAATTACAACACAATTTGTTTGGAGTATTTTTCGTACTCAAATACTTTTTGATGCCAATTTTGATTTCATTTGCTTGATTAATTCTCGAGTTATGCAATAAATTTGTATGGAAGCCGCCCGTTCCTCCTTTCTTTCCGTTGAAAAAAGGTGGGGCTTCAATTTATAATAGAAACATTTCTCGTATCAAAATACCCTAACATGAAAAATATGGTTCTATTTGCTCGATCAGCTCTCCAGTTATACTGAAAATTGTACGGGAGACCTCTCCTCCGCCTTTTCATCCACCTCTTTGAAGGAGTGAGGGATACGAAATATTCATAGAAGCATTTCTCGTACCCAAATATCGTTCCATGTCAAATTTGGTTCCATTTTCTGTTGTTGTTCTCGAGTTATGCGGTAGAAATTGTATGAAACTCCCCTCCCTCTTTCCTTTCTCCTTGCTGGAAAAAGGGAACCCCACCCTTCTTTACATCTCCCTACTGGAAAGAGGGAGGTGTCTCAAATAATTAAAGAACTATCTTTCGTATCCAAATTCCCTCCCATGCCAAATTTGGTTTTTTTTGCTTTATTAGTTTTTGAGTTATGTAAAAAATTATAAATAAGGCCCCCTCCCCTCTTTATATCTCCCTACTGGTAACAGGGAGGGGTCTCAAATAATCATTGAAATGTTTTTCGTATCCAAATTCCTTCCCTTGCCAAATTTGGTTCCAATATCTTCATTAGTTTTCAAGTTATATGAAAAATTGTAAGGTAGCCCTCCTCCTCCCTTCCTATCACCACACTGAAAGGAGGAAGGGGTACCTAATATTCATAGAAATATTCCTCGTTCCCAAATACCACACCATGCCAAATTTGATATCATTTGCTTGATGTGTACTCGAGTTATGCAAAAAAGTGTCTTTTGTTTGGGAGGCCCCTCCCCCCCTTCATGATAGATGGAGGGGTCTCAAACCATAATAGTAACCTTCCCCTGCCTCCAATACTCCTACCTGCCAAGTTTCAAGCAAATCGGTTCATTAGTTTTTGAGTCTATAGGGAACAGACAGACAGACAGACAGACAGAAAGACAGACAGACAGACAGAAATTCATTTTTATATATATAGATTATAACAAAGAGTCTATGCATGAATAACTGAATGTTATCACCCTTTGATAGCATAACTCAGCTTTGATTATAACTCAATCATTATTGACCACCAAAAAAGACAAATTATTGAGTCTTGTATGCACTCCTGTTTTGCACTCAAACCTTCGTGTATTGTTTCAAACTTGCACAACTCTTGAAAAGTTTGGATACAACCTGGAGATTTGAGCTTCGATCTGCCAGTTGAAAGGCTCGCAAGCTACCTGATCAGAAGAGCATATCAAAATTACTACTCAAACCCATCTCAATTATAGTGTAATATTATAATCTAATTCACATATAGCTTTGAAATCAAAATCATTGTTTTCTTGTTTTGAAAGAAGCAGCTTGAATTTGACTTTGCTTTCGGCTTTCGCTTCTTCTGTTTGTCTTTAGACCTAATCTTGCCTTGGCACGATAGACGGTGCGTAAAGAAAATCCCACTTTTTTAGCCACATCCCGAACTGAGGCAGTCTCCCTAATGGCGTAAGCACGTATGATTTTCCGGTTCAAAGTTTTGTCCACCGGACCCGGTTTCCAGTGTTCGGCATTAAAGCGCTAATCGCTAATTTGTCTGCTCCGTTTTTGCTAGATAATTATTGTTTTCATTTATTTTTTCACCAAACTTTTGTACTGGCAGATAGACAAAAGTCATCACAAGTAATCAGTCAAGGAAGAATGCTGATACATGCTTTTTTCTAGTGACTAGAGTTAAATCGCTAATCGCTAATTAGTCCGCTACTTTTTCGTCGACAAATTTATTTTCTTATGGGATTTCTGTTGAAAAAAAAGGATAAACAAACCCTACTAGATGTAAATATTCAAGCGGGAATGTTGATAATTGTTATTTTCTATAAAGTGATGAAGTTTTAAGAGCTGTAAGTTCTCCAGAAATAAAGTTAAAAAATAAATATTAAAACAAAAATGTAGCGGACTTACTAGCGAATAGCGTTTTAATGCCGACCTCTGCCGGTTTCCAGCTGCATTCCTCTGCATACTTCCCAATTGAACTTTGGACTGCTCCAATGCTCACTTATTTCATTTACGCCAACTCACTTAGCCAAATGTTGGGGGAAATACACCATTTTTGCACGATATCTTTGGCGCTTTTCCGGGAAAATGGTTTTCATTTTCTCAAAAGTTATTAAGGGTAGAAGAGAGGTTTGTCGAGTGTCAGTATTTTTAGCTAGATACTTAAATGTAGAGGCAATCTTTTTTGTTGAATGATATTTTTTATTTGAATGTCATTTGGAACGTTTCAACATGGCGTACAAAAACGGTAAAAAGTGCATCGAAATTGTTTATTCTTAATTTTTTATTGCTTTTCAAATATGTTTAATATTTATTTGAATTAGGGTGTAGGAATAAAAATTAATTGTAAATATTTCCAAAAACTTACAGTTCACTTTAAATTTTTCTTTTTTCAGTAAAATTCCATTGGAATCCTATAACTCACATTAGTTTTAGAAAATTTGTAGCTTTTTTCTAATTCTCTAACAGTCAAAAAACGCACAAGCAGCTTGTTCCCGGTGGGTGGCAAGCAGTGGAATTGAGTAAAAAATAGCAAGCGTCATACAAAGTTGGGTGGTTCACGGTAGTTGAGCAAACTGCCAACCTCAATCGACACACCCGCTCTCTCGAATGGTTTAATCTCTCAACTTCTAGCCCACCCTACCGGTCCGGTTTCTGATTGTGCATTTCGATATTTTCTTTAATTTGAGTAATTGGTACTGCAGATTGATTGAAATTAGATTTTTGTTATGTTTTGAAGCGTCAGAATTGTTATTTTAATGCATTACAAACCACCTATTAACTCAAAGAGTACAAGTGTTCAAATCACAATCTAAGCACTTAATTCCCTTCTGGTGCAATAAAGTATAGACCATTGGGCTAGGAAAACTTTTCAGAATAATATATCTCCGTTCCTGTTAGTCTTTGAAAAGAAAGGTGGAACATGATAAAAAGAGCAAAGAACTTTTCCAAGATATTTGCGAACATCACCGGGCACAAAAGTTCTCGATGAAGCAACTAAATCAAAACCCCGTTCTTGTGGATAAAGAATCGAATCACGGGTTCCGTCGGTTTCGGAAAGAGAGAGAAAGGGAAAGAGCACACAGAAACCAGGAAAAGGAAGAAAGTAATATAAATGTCACCAGTGATAGCCGGTAGTGGAAGCTTCAGCATCCGTAATGAGGTTGGACTCATTCGTCATGTGGATTTTCCAACCAAGTCGCAGCTTAATCCCGGTGAACGTGAATTTGCCCGGTCCAGGAAACGAGTGGAATGATTAAGAACCTGTGTGCATATTCGGTTTATGCAGCTCTTCATCCCTCTTCAGTCCCTCACGATAGAAGGAAGTTCCGTCCATTCGTCCACGTGGCTGTGGGAAGCGATAAAAGGATAATGGAAACCCTAAGTAAAGATTATCTGTCCGGACCCAACCTTTATTGATTCCCATTCATTCATTCGTTCGTTCGTACCTTCGCTCGTTCAATCGGGAATTACTCCTCCCCTTCGATATCGACGTGGACATTTCCGGCTGTATCAAACTTAATAAATTTTGCCACCTATCTTCCTTACTTTGGCCTTTTCCGATCCGATAATGAAACGCGAATCAATGGCGATCAAGAAATTGTCCGTGAAGGATTAATTCCCACCAAGCGAGCTGAACGGAAAGGCTCATGTCCCGCAAACGAGCCGAAGAACTAGCTAGAAGCTCTTTTTGGAACGGACGAAATTCCTGTTCCCCTGAAAGTGACATGAAAGTGTCCTATTTGGGAAGTGTCTTTCATTTTTCGAGAGCACAAATGAATGGAAGCACTCACTACTCCAGTTCATCCCTTCCGCTTATTGTTTGTTTATGCCGAATAAAAAGTGAACAAATGGCAATGATACAGAATGATTCTAAGAAGAGTCGTTTTGCTGCATCCGACATGTTTACAGAAACACATTGGTGTTCCATGTTTGACATAAAGCAACTGTGCTTGTTGATGGAGTATGTTTGAATGAGAAGATCACTTGCACTTAGCTAGTTGATTTTGAAAAGTTAAATCATGAAAAGACGTATCCATCAATTTTTCTCATTTCAATTAGAATAATTCAAAATTATAAAAGCTTAAGAATGAAAGTGGACACTGGTTATTTAATGTTTTGAGTAAATATGGTGAATTGATTTGTTCAACTAACCTTAACGGTAAACAAAAAGGACTATGAGTTGGTTAGGGTCATATTGACCCGGATTACTATTTTGGCAGTATCTTCAAATTATTAAAATTAATTATTATTTGATTTGATTGAAAATTGATCCCAAAGACAAAATGGTCAATAAAGATGGCGCTTTTGCACAAAGGTCGGGACCATCCCGGTTCGAGTAATGAAATTTCACTATGCCAGCTATTTTTCAGCTGGTTAAAAGATTCATTTAAAAAATTAAACTTTTTGATTTCCAATATCATATTCCATAAATGGAAATTTATGAAAAACAGAAAAATTAGTGACTTTTTTTCTTGAAAATCATTGTTTTTATCTACTGAAAAAACAGCTAATAAATCGCTAGTTGGATGTAAATGTTCTGTAACTTTATCTTTTAGTCGTCATTTGGACTTAGTTTGTTGGTTGAATAAACAAATAAAACTGGATTCAGGGGCGGTCCTAGAGCTGGCTCTGGGGGGGGGGGGGGGGGTGATTTTTATAATTTTTGAAATTCAGTCACTATAAAGGAACGTTAATATCTGGTGAAAAAACGATCATTTGAGTAAGCAAAATGAGGGAGAAGGGGTTACGGAGGGGGGGGGGGGAGATGGTTAGTTACAAATGAGTCTACAATATAAGCTGCACAGTGCTCCTCCTTCTCCCCTGAAATTTCACTGAACAACAGGTATTTAAAAAAAGTATGAAAAAAGAGATGAATAATGATAATTTACTTACACATCCTTTTATAAAATAACCAGCGAATTCATAATATCCACTGCGAAAAAATGTTGATATTTGTTTTTTAATTGTTGGTATATCTGGTATTTTAAAATTGTCACTTTTAAAGCTCTTTAAAGCATATCTCGTTATAAATGTAATTTTTTCAATGAAAATAATACACACGTTGTTGAGAGATGAAAATGTAGGAAAAAATTTTAAGCTTTCTTTATTTTTTTCCTGAGCTTTTAAATATTAGCGCTTTGATATTTTATAATTTTTTCGGAAGTATTTTACTTTTCACCGATAAGGCCAATAAACTAATTAATAAACATTACTAACAGGCATTAAATTCTTCATTTAGGTATTTTACTGATTTGGAAATTTAGTATTATTATTTTCAAATTTGAGTACACAATATATAAAATCAAAACTTTAAATATAAATTAAGTAGAAAATACGATTATCAATATCAGTTTTTGAATATCAAGCTTCTGGAACCTAATTTTATTTGAATTTCTCTTGAACTTGAAGTTATAATTCAAAATTTTTAATTTTAATAGTACTACAACAAACAAAAAAAAATATAAAAAAAGTGATTAATCTTATTTATTGTTCATGTAGGTACCTACACATAATTCCTTATTTAATAAATAATTTTGAAATATATTTAAAAAAATGAAATGAGGGATTAATTCTGATAGTTAATACTTTTCTTTAGTGAAGAGTCGCAATCATTTGCAATTGAATTAGCCAAGTTTTCAGATTCAGAATATCAAACCTTCAGCTAAATTTTAAAATAAAATTTCAATATTATTGTGTAGTTGAGCTGAAAGCATTATCGGTGACATAATTGCTGAAGATCTTGAAATCCAGGAGTGTTGGTTAAAAATCACTAAAAAATCTTCTGACTATTTAGCATGATAGATTGATTGCCTTTTTGCCGAAAAAATAGTGGATTGAAAAGGGGAAACTTTTAATTCACAAAGGAAAAATTAAAACCGAGGCAAACAGATTCTGGAAGATTTTTGCGTCCCAAACTTGATTTTTTTGTCAGATTTTTTCTCTCCCTTCTTATTTTCTGGCTTTAAGTAATTTTAAAACCAAGCAGTTTAGAATGAAATCGATCAATGATATAATCGATGAAGTAACTTACCTACATGAACAATAAAAAAATATGTAAAATCTTCTCATTATCCTTTATTCATTCATCGATACAGATTAGAGTGAAGAATGCCAAAAAGTGACTAATTCCCGAAAAAAAACAATACAGATTTCGTCTAGATAATCTTCGTATTTAACAAAACGGAGAAACATACTTAGGGTCAAGTGGGGTAATTATGAACAAGTGCCATACGCGTTGCTGTGGGGGATGAATGATCACAAAAAGTTCCAAAACTGGTAGTTTAACATCCGATTGATAGCTATAAGCTGTTTCCGATCTGTTTTCAAATCATATTGATATCATTTCAGATGTTTTAAAAAACCATTACCTCGTGAAACGGAAATCGTTTTGGACAATGTTTAATGTTTTGAATATCTGATCATAGGAAATCCAGCTGGAATGTTGTTATCACCTGTTTTTCATCCGGTTTATGATGCTCTGTCTGGATTTTGAAGAAATTTTGAAAAATTTTATTCGCACTGATTCACAGATGAGTGTTCATATTTACCCCATAGTTTTCGTCCTATGGGGTAATTATGAACACATCTTCTTATGCATTTCCTGACATTTCTAATGCTTTTTAATGGTCAAATGATTTATTCATCAACTTTGGGGGCCATTCACTTATTACCCAAGCATTTCCAGACGCCTTCCCCCTCCTCTCCCTGTAAGAAATTTCTTTAAAAATTACTCCCCCCCCCCCTTCTATAAGATCTTAACACATTAAGGACCATGAAGAAATCTTAGCCGGGAAACATAAACACTCGGCATTTATATTCCAGAATCCACTGGACCAAATTCAATAAATTTCATAATTAAATTAGGTCTGCAATGTGTTATGTTTTGAAATTTTGATAAATTGATTTTATTTTCTAAAAATGAGATTTGGATTTAGAAAAAAAGCTATTCTAGTTCTTTTCAGTCTTTGAAAAAAACTTTTGAACCCCATTTTATTTAAACTGAAAATAAAATTTCAAAAGTGAATAAAACAGAAATTTTGAAAAAAAACTCAATGCGTTACCAAATTTAAACAAGTCTTAACCCTTCGTTTCATATAGTAACAAATTTGCAACAACTAATGTATGGAAAAATGGAAGAATGTTATTTTATTTTAATTTTTTTGGTGATGTACACATAATTTCCAACTGTTTATCACAATATTTGAGGAAAAATAAAAAAATCATGAAACAAAGAGTTAATTTTGTTTAAATAAATAGTGATAAGAACTTGCTTTTCGTTGGTAGAAAAAAAAGGCAGTCAAAAGTTTTACCGGTAATACCAAAACCGAAAACCTGTATCCCAGGAATACAAGTTCTACGTGTTTCCAAAACCTGGTTTTTAGTTATTTATAAATAATGTTTAATTTTACTAAAAATAAAATTCACCATTTGTTTACAAAAGGTTTGCTGATCGAACTTTTATTCATAACTGTGTGAAATTAAACAATAATATGAACCTTAAATCTCTGTGGTCAACAGTAAAATATATGAAAAAATTTGATAAATTTAACTGGTTAATAAGTCCACAAAGCAAAGATCAATTTTCCTGTATGTTTGGACAACGTGCTGCTATTCAGACCATTAGAAATACAGCAAATAATAAATGTTTATGTGTTACTCCCGGATATCACAGATCCAAAATCTATTTTCTAGCACTCTAATTTTTATACTTAGATACTTTTTTCAATGTTAATTTGTTCGAGTTATTTTTTTTCAATTTGGTGCAAAATAAATATCTTTTGGTTGAAGATTTTCTCTTTCAGTTTGTTGAGGAAAACTTCGGTAGTACTTCATTTTTTTTAAGAATCAAGCTACTTATGTGAAATTTCATACAGGTGATAAAAACATTTATAAGTGACAAGCCTCGTAAAAATGACTGATCACTGTACCAAGAAGATTTTAATGTGAAACAACCATTTTAAAATATTTTTGAATTTTCTGTATATGTATTTCATGATACCTAGCCCGTATGTGAAAAGCCTAGCCCACGACATTTTGGTGAAGACTTGATGTTTGCTGCGCAGGACATTTTAAACGGATGAAAAAACCATCGAGTAGCCTAACTCGTCTAAAAATTCACACGCATGGAGAGGTAAAGAAACGAAAAAAAAAGAAACCAATCAAAACGTAAAAGATGCAACAAAGAAATAAACTCTCGAAACAAAAGATAGAAAAATATCAATTAAAAAGAACAGTAAATAGCTATTTTTCTATTGTTTTACATCTTAGTTTTGATTACAATTGTGTATTTGGCAAGTTTTATACATGAATTGAATTGAGTTTTTATAAAACAACTTGTTTTCTTATTACTGCTAATAATTTTCATTATATAGTGTTGAATTGAAATTTTCTGACACCATATAGATCATATTGGACATGTCTCGGGGTAATTATGAACATAATTTTTTAAGTAAAAAATCACCTTACACTGCTTACTATGCATAAATGTAACGTATAACTACTGTTACTTTTCAAAAATTGTATACCAAGTTCGTAATCCGTGTTTATAATTACCCCCTAGACAGTGGGGTAAATATGAACAGACGGGGTAATTATGAACAGACGTCTCAAGGACATGGGTTGCGACCAAAACAAAAAAGTTGTTCTACAGAATGATGAAGAGCATGGAAACATTCATTGTTGGCAGCTTTTCAGAGTTTGTGATAAGAAATAAACATATGGTAGCTGTAAGTGTGCCAAATGAAGAAATTTTGTTCATAATTACCCCACCTAGCCCTACTTCTATAATTTTTTTTCTCATGTTAAATTACTCAGGGTCTTCGTGGAAATTGATCATAAAGTTTAAACCTCTTTTTCTAAATCTTTTTGATATTTTACACTTTTGCTAAAAAGTGCACAAATTTTTTCAATGAACCTTTAATTTGCATTTAGTGCTCTTAAAAAGTCCAAATCAGATTTCAAATTCTTTGCACCTCGGAAAATGTGAATTTTGTTTCTATGTGTTATAGTTTTGAATGCAAATTTTGTGTTCTGGAGATGAATTTGAATCTCTATCGCCAACACCAATTTCTTCATATTGAATCAGCTTTTATAAATACTTTTTTGTACCATTTTGGTTCTAAAAACTCATAGGGAGCGCAAAAGTCATAACACGTAATTTCTTTTTTCTATTATTTGTTGCTGAAATCTCATGAAAAGATTTTTTTTAAATTTAAACTCTGACTATGATTATTTTATATTGATTACTGTTTGGCAGTATTTGTATTATTTTTATGGTCTTCTATAATATGAATGTGTAATGAGATACATTTAAAACAGAAGTAAATAAAATCAGATATGAATTTTAAATTTTTGTTTTTGAATTTCATAATAAAGGTTATTAATTTTAAGTTTATAATTCATATTTGAATGGGGGAAAATTGAAGGTTCAAAAAAACTCGAAAAAGAGAATTTTATTGTTATTCAGAACCTGGATTCTTATTTTGCATTAAGTCATGAAATCCTTGTAAACGCAAGTGAAAATAGCACTACTTTAGATTTTAAAATGATGTTAGCATTAAACATCTGATATGAATTTATAAAGTTTAAAAATTTTCAATAAACCAGCTGTTAACAAAAGAAAAAGCAGAATTAGAAATTCAAATTTAAATTTCAATTTTAGATATGTATTAGCTTTTTATTCTTAAAGTAAAGCTTTATTAGAATGATTTTTCCTGATTCTGAATTGATAATATTCCTTCGATTAGAAAAAAAATTGAAATACAAAAAAATCCTAATGGAAAGCCTTTTGCTGCTCAAAACTTCATACCAAATGAATTTATTGCGGCATCAACGCTTGTTGTTTATTACGATTTAATTCATTTAGTAAAATATTGATGACTAAATGACAAAAAGAAAGATGAAATTGTTAGACAATTGAAGTCATACGTTTCTTGAACGCCTACTGGAAAACTGATCACTCCGATGGATAATTTGACTAAAATTTAAATTTCCTAAAATAAAAGCAATTTAAAACTTGATGGCCAAAGGTTTTTTTAAATTCTTAGAACGACCAAGATTTGATAATGTGATCACCCCAATTAACTAGACTCATTTTTGCTATTTGTATTACAGAGAACGCCGTGCCTTATTTCGACATAAAATGGATCAAATAAGCAAATTTCATCTTCTTGAGCTAATCAAGGGATCGTTTTGTATTTGCAGTTTGTTAGAGTATGCTGCGGAGATAGGTTGGGAGTCTGTTTGTGGAAAATTTGTGCGGCCTTAGCAATGATCCTCGAGCAATGATCCTTAGCCATGATCCTCGAGCGGTTACGACTACTATGATATTCCGAATCCGAAATGATCGGATTTTATTTAGATACAATAGGACTATGCGTAGGTGAGATTCGATTTACTTCTTTGTTTGAATTTTTTTTAAATTTTTTAATGAACACTAGTTTGTGTTCACGCATTTAATTATATGGACTGAAGAATTGAATAAATCTATAAGTTAAAAAATCTGCTTCCAAAAACAGACAAAACAAGCCTGCTTCTTTTCTTGGAACAGACAGCAAACGATATCTGGTACTGTTTAATTATGCTTGGTTAGCTGAGGAAAGCTGATGATTAGGAGGACGTTTTTTTAATACACATGATTACACACGATTGAATAAACACGAGTTATTTTTCGGTTACGGCTTAAATATGTAATTGATTTGAAAATAGAAGGTGCATATTCCAGAATGGTATGGACGGAACAAAATAGTGTACAAGTTCTAGTTTCAAATGGAAACGATTTCCTAGAGTACAATATAATAAACAAATGTGTAGTCGGTATGGTCTCTTATAAGTTATTTGAAATCCAATAGGTGTTTTTACAAATTCAATTTAGACTTAGACTTCAAAAATAGTGCAAGTTCTTCATTGTTATAAACATATGTATTACTTTTGTTCGGATAAAGCCATTAGGTTCGCTTATGATGCTAAGATCATTGTTAAGCAATTAAGAAAAGTTTTTCATTCGTAAAACAGGAATTGATAGGACGTGTCAGTTAACAAAAAGGTGATAAATTTTATTAAGTAGGAAAGATCGTTATCCTAGAAGACTCTACTTAAAATACAGTTTTTATTTGCAAAATCGAAAATCGTTCTACAGTTAGTGAAAGATTTGGAAGCCAAAGTATCATGTTTCAGGAGAGTAAGAAATAAAAACAAAAGTTACTAGACAGTAGAATATATAGCTTACATATTGTATTATTTCTGTTGAAGGCCCTTGACTTGGAAACCTTATCCTCAATACAAAATGTTTCCGTAAAGATACAAATATGTGGCTGACAACGATTTTCGAGGAGATGATTTTACAAGAGTTTTTTTTTAATTATAATTTAGCCTCTCATACAAATAAATATGTACTGCTTCTCAAAATGAAAGTTTCGAAAGTTTTTTTTTAAACCATACAAAAAACGTTTTCGTGATTGTTGTAAAGTCTACAATATTTGTTTCTAGAATTCACGTTACCATTTATATATTCAAATTCCTAAATATTTGCTAAATAAGAATGAAAATTTGAACTTCAAACCAAAAGCTAACACGATTTGCCGATGCGGTCTAATAGTTCTTTAAATAATATATTTAGTATCAAAATTGATTTTTATCTTAAAATTTTACTGGATAGAATCTACTAAACTACGTCTAGTTACATGGATACAAAACATTTTTAAGATATCTACAGTTGTGTTAAACAGCTTAAGATATATAAACTTAATTTACCATAAACTATTATTTTTGGCAATTCTCTTAGTTTAGATTGTTTAGAAGGTTAGGGTTACTTTCAAAAAAATAAGACTTGTCAACGGTAACAATCGAAAACATTCAAACAAATATTAAAATTAAATTTAATTACTAGTAAATGACCTTAGGAGAATATGTTTAAAATATTAGATCACACTAGTCAAAAGTGTCTCCTTATCATATCCTTTCACCCAAATCTCCAACCAAAAATTATTTGCTAGGATGCAGAGGTGACCTCAGTCCGAAAGCGCGAAATTGTTATTCTGTCATTCTTTTCTCTCAATTTTCTATCTATCTATTGACTACTAGGACGTGGCCGGCGCCGTTATTGATGATAAAAGAGAGAGCATCAGCTCTGTGCATTGAGAGTGATATGCTAGTCCCAAGCACCACTCTTTTGACCTTTGAACACAATTGATGGCCTCGGTCAATCACGGAGTAGCAACCATTGGCGATGTGGAATTAATTCTACTTAGCCACGCCTGCGATCATGGAGTTCGAAGTGCATAAAAATAATAATCTGAACCGCATCAATGAATTTTACCATGTAAAATTATAAAATTCAAGGCCCTTAGACGGCAAAGAGACAAGAATAAGTTATAAAGCATTTCGGGTTCAATGATTTAAGGTGGATGTGAGTAGTCAATCAAGCTAAGCTAAGCTAAGCTAATCAAGGGATCGTTTTGTATTTCTCATAACAATATTTGACTAGCTTACCCGGTGTGCATTGCTATACCTTACAAAATATATTAAAATTTTTAAAAACTTTTTAAGTTATGATTTATTCGTACATAATTTTAAGTCAAATTCTCTTAAGCATTAAGATGCAATCGCTTTTTTGTAAACAAACCTTATCTTTCAATAAGTCAATCATTGAATTGTAAATATGAAAGTAAGGGTTTTTTTATTTGCTTCTTTAGTTCATATCCATTTTGGTCGTAGTTACGTTTAAATATAATTTGTATGAAACATCTTCTTTTTTCCCTGCTTCCTATTGGAATGGTCTTCAAATAATCATAGAAAAAAAATAATTCCACATTAACCTTTCATGCCAAATTTAGTTTTATTTTCTAGATCAACTCTTGAGCTAAGGTAGAAAACAAATTTAACCACGCTTCACCATATTATTTCATATAGTTCGATTGTCATACCAAATTTTTTTCCGTTTGCTCGATTAGCTACGATTAGCTCCAAGAAAGGGAATTCTGTAAAATTTTGTTTCTGTTCTTAATTTGATAAAAATATGTTAAAATTGTTCGAGTTGTGTCAAATTTTATATTGATTTGGGACTCGTTACTATTGTAGAACTATCTCTGATCTTAAGAACCTCCAGGTACCAAATTTCAGATTTATTGGTTCATCCGTTTCCGAGTCTATAATGAGTAGACAGAAGAACAGGTTTTGATAAAATAAGAGGTAATCTTATTTTACCAAAATCTTTTTGTCATCTAAAGATTGCTGAACTTTTATGTTCATCGCTTTTTAATGATAATTTCTTGACAATTACTCGAGTTTTGTCATATTTTTGGTCATTTTATATGAGAGACAACCTTTATAAAAAGGGGAAAGTCAAACTATCTTATTACAACAAAGGATAGATGTGTCTTAAATTTTATTAAAATAGTTTGAAAATTGCTTGAGTTCTTGCACTTTTTATATGAATTTTATATGAAACCCTCTCTTTTTTTAGCAAAAAGAGGCAGTTTTCAGCAAAAAGAGGACTACAAACTAACAAAACTAAACTACAAAAACGATAAATCATCTTATGATGTAAAAATTTGTTTTTGTAGAAAATTTGAAAGAAATTGCTTGAAATTGTAGGAATTTTGTAATATTTTATGAACTTTGTAACTATTTTAGAACCTATCTCCGGCTCCAAAAACTCTGCTTCCTTATAAGGTAGGAATATAGAACCAAAAATTTAAGTGGATAATTTAAATGAATGGATAAGAATCCTTAAACTGCAATTTGTAATTTTTAAATAATTTTTTTTTCTTATTTCAAATGAAAATAATTATAGAAATATAAAATTTTATTTCTATATCTATTATGGACATTGAATAAATTGGATTGGAAGCTACTTAGCTGCTAAGCAAGCTACTTAGAATCGAGAATCAGAAATGGAAAGATTGGCTATTGAAATTCAAAAAAAAAATTGCAATTGGATATTGAAATTAAAAACTGTATTCTACAAGTGTTGTTGTAAATAGCGATTTGGGAATAGAATTTGAGACTGGCACAATGAGTTAAAACATCAATAAAATCTGGAAATTTGAATAACCATATGATATTTCAATTGGAAAATAAGACGTTACAATTGTCATTGAAAAATGAGAATTGATATTGAGATTTCCTTCAGAAAATTAAATTTAGTGACAATTTGGAATTGAAAATTGTAATAAGTAAGGTAGCCAGGATAGCGCCGGACGATTCCGGGCAATTTTATATAAAAACTTGGCAAAATCCGGGCATTTGATTTCAAAACTAACGACCAAAAATCTGAACAATATATGGAAAAATGTCGTCAAAACCAAAAGATTACGCAACAAATATCAAGAAAAAATTGAGAAAAAAAAGTTTCCTCAAAATCTATCGACACGATTTAAATACTTTTCAAGGCTCTTTAAAAACCTTTCAAGATAGTTTTTTTTTAAACTAATTAAAAAAATTCGATTTGAAGGCGTAAATGAAAACTTTTTACAACACAATTTTTTCTTTCCAAATAAAGTATAAAATCCAGGAATTTTTCTATGAAATTTTGTATTGAATATCCGGGCAAACCCGGATAAAACCAATCAATCTGGCAACCTTAAATAATAAGACATTAAAAATTTCAATTGAGTTGGAACTGGTAATAGGATTTGAAAATCGGAATGGGAATATAAATTTGAAATTGAATGTAGAATTCGGAATTGAAATCTGAAAATGGAAATTTTAATTGAAACTGATAATTGGGAGTGAAAATTTAAACAAATAATTTAATTTTTTTTAAATGTTTTAAATTGGAAAAAGAAATAAGGAATAGGGATTCAGAAATTTAAGAATTAGAAAACTAGAACAATGCAACTAACTTGTACACGAAAAATCATCATAAAACCTAAACGTTAATAGATAGACATTCAAAGTCTTCTACAAAGTTTCATCAATTATGTTGTTCTACATAATTGCTGAACATAATACGGCACTATCTCATAACAGTAAAAAAATAATTTTCGTATCTAAGGAGTTTTATGAACCACCCTAAAAATGTTTCATTCAAAAGTAGCGCCTTGTAATGTTGTACAACTTTGTCTTGGACATCAAATGTCTTAAACCTAAGGCAAGAGCGCAAATAATTGTTTCCCGCTAAATTTCATTTCTGGACCACTGTGCAATGGAAATAAGTACTTAGTTGAAATTTTGATATTAAAATTGAAAATATGGTTTTTTCACAAACAATTTCAGTTCTTATCATAGTTGAATTAAACAGAAAGAAATAAGAAATTTGATTTGAAATATTGGAACTCAACAAAATAAAAAAGGAATAAAACAATAGGAAGTTAAAATAAAAAAATGGAAATTGGAAAGTGGAAATTTAAGCTTGAATTCATAATTGTAAATTTGTTGGAAATATATAATTCTCAGTACAAAAATACAAATTGGTGGTGGAATCGAAAATTGAGTAAAGATTTTTTTAAGTACACTTAAATTTCAATTCTCATAAGCTGAATTTAAAGTTTAATGTCAAAATTGTTGTAGAGGGTGTAATTTAAATACTGATGATCTTTGTCAAAATAAAATTTACTTTTATTGAGAGGAATTTTAATAATGGTAAAAATATCTTACCAAAGAAAATTTCCAGGCATTGATTTTTAATTTTCTAAACGAATCTAAACTTTTAAATTTAGAATTTTCACAATTTATCCCTTAATCTGTAATTATGTGCTTGCACACAAAAATAAGTTGTAAATATTCTCGAAAAATGTACGCTTTGGGTTAGGTAAGAGGAATCCCATTGAGATCCTGAATTTCCGTTTATTTTTTTTCAATTATGAAGGCTTAACGTTTTCTTAGTACAATTTACTTCAAGTGATTCCAGTTGTTTAATCCTTAAGTTAAATCTCTTTTGAACCATGTCAAATGTTACGGAAGCAACTGAAGACAGCTAAAAAGCGAATAAATACAAGTAAAGGATGTACGGATCATGAAGTGGACAGCTTAAATTCGCCGTATATCATTCATATAAAAAACCTAAACACCCCTCATTTTTCAAGTGTGTATGTAAAATGTTGCCTCTATTTGGATTTTGACATAAAATCTATAGTTATCAAAATGGCGTCAAAGCAAGAGGAACTACGAATCAAAATTTTGTACATGCGTCGTAAAAATCCAAAATTCACGCTTGCAGAAATATCAAAAATCTAAATTGTTTAATGTGCCCAAATCAACCGTCACAAAAGTAATAAAAGTGTTCGGCGAACATTTGTCGACAACTAGGAAGCCTATCTGGGAAGATTCGAAACCCGGGAGCCGCAATGACAAACAGAAGAGTGGCTAGCACTTTCAAGCGAAACTCCAATATTTCCGGTCGAGATGTCACCAATAAGTTGGGAATATCGTCTACACGATGTTTAGAGATAAAAACGATCCCAACTATCAATTTATAAGAAGGTAGTGACTCCAAACCGCATCGATAAGCAAAACATTACAGCAAAAAACAAGATCTCGGAAGCTGTGTACGACATTGTTGACAAAGTTTGATTGCGTGGTAATGGACGACGAAACCTATGCCAAGACAGACTTCAGACAGCTTCTTACATCAATCGGAAGGGGGTAGACATTTTCAAGCATATTAAACTATCAAAGTTTGGCAAGAATTACCTCGCTTGGCAAGCTACATCTATCTATGGCTTGTAAAGCGACATTTTCTTTGCAACTGGGCCTGTCAACCACGACATTTACGTGATAGAGTGTCTTCTAAAACGTTTGCTGCCTTTTCTGAAGAAACATGACTTGTCTGTGCTGTTTTTGCCGGATTTGACAACCTTCCATTATGGAAAAAAAGGCCATGGAGTAGTATGCTACTAAGAGCATTCAAGTTGTGCCCAAGGATAACAAACAACTCTCAAAACACACCAGAACTTCGCCCAATCGAAAAATATTGGGTGATTATCGATAATCATAGTCAAGCAAACCCGATTATATGACTATCATAGTCAAGTAAAACCTTAAAAGCAAATTCACTGGTGTTGGGAAAAAGTGGTAGAAATTTTGTCACTTTTATCAATACTGATGTTATGAAATCGCTTTGGTACATCTTTGTAGCTGAAAATAATCACATTTTAGTAGGTGATGGAAAGAATTAAAGAAACATAAGCTATCAAAGAACGAAAAAACATAAGCCGTAAATATCATGAATTTTTCGAAAAAGATACAACGGCTCACCGGCAGGACTTGAACCTGCAATCTCCGCTTCATTACAACGGCGCGTTAGCCAATTTCACCACGGTGAACGCGATGAAACCGGCGAACACGAGCAATCAAGCTCTGCCGATCAACTGCTAGACCTTCTATCGAAACATAAGTATATCCCGCATGTGATCTTTCCCGCTATTGATCTCTCTTGTTTCTCTAACCCCACCCATCGACTCGGGATTTAGCCGAGCGAGCACATGGTCGATTACTTCGGGTTTGCCGCAACTTACGGTCATGTTCGCCGGTTTCATCACGTTCACCGTGGTGAAATTGGCTAACGCGCCATAGGACTGAAGCGGAGATTGCAGGTTCAAGTCCTGCCGGTGAGCCGTTGTATCTTTTTCGAAAAATTCATGATATTTACGGCTTATGTTCTTTCGTTCTTTGATAGCTTATGTTTCTTTAATTCATTCCATCACCTACAAAAATGTCACTTTTAACACATTTTGAAAATTTTCAAGTAAAATAGTCTTGCGATCTTCAGCTTAGTTTCAGAAAAAAAGAAAATCATTGAAAAATATTTAAACTTTCGTTTTGTAAATAGTCTCGAGGGTTTATTCAACTTATCTTCTTTGAACAAGAGATATATATTTAATGTATTGAAAAATATCTCGATAAATCACCTATCTAAACTTTGCCACCAATAATATTAAAATTAAGAAACAATTTTTACTTTAAACGAACCCAAAAATGTTTTTTTTTTAATTTACAACGTTAGTTTTAACACGTCTCCGACTTAAAAGCTTTTGTATATGTTAGGTAAGAGTAAAACAAACTTTTTAAAGTTGATCACACGCCCATGGAATACACTTGAAAATCATTTCTGACTTTGATCATATTTTCCATTCTAATCAGCAGTAAAAAAAAATCAAACAGAAATTTAATGTCAATATTCCATCTTAAAACTCCAAATCGTGGGTTACGAGACAGGCTTCCATGTGACGCGAAGTTAGCTAAGAAATAAATGAAACCAAAACCAAACAAACCAAATAAAGATTGAGATGCTGCAGCTGCATCGCTGCCACGAAGAAGTTTCGCCATCAGTTGCAGTTTCTGAAACCATCAAACAAGCTTTAAAGCAGCATCAGCAGCAATGAAGAAAAATAAACGAAGGAAGAGCAAATCGCTGAAAGCTGCTGGAGAGTTCGGAATTGTCTTCCGCATTAAAAACTAGAAGAAAAAACGAAGTGGGGAATGAATAGGACGAGTGTCCGTTTCCATCAACTCCAGGGGCTAAATCTCTTTGCACTTCGGTTGGAATATTTTTCTCTCTGTGACATTCCGCAAAATGGGAAAACTTGAAGCTCTTTCCTTCTCTGTGGTGTGCCTGCCCTGAGATGGGGGTGTTCGGAAAAGTTATCCTGTAGTGGTAATTTAAACCGTAAATAATATGTTGTTTTTTGAACTGGAGCTCTTCTGCAGCTTCCCGATTATCCGTTGATGTTGGAATAAAAACTTGTTCATCTGAGAGCACTACTAATCTTTTGGGGCGGCCAGAAGTGGGTCTTCGAGGGATAATTCCACCCTTTAAGCCATCTGGTAACCCAGGGTAGAAATCTAAAAATGAGTAAAACTGGGTGATAGACGAGTGCTGGCGACCGACCGAGAGTTTCGTTTTGTCAAAGCAGGGGGTGGATGGCGCAGGAAATGAAAATTAACCCTAGCAAGTTTTCACAATTTAAACTTTATTCGAGCGCCGTCGTCACCACACCAAGTCTTTCCCATCCACCAAAGACCTCTTAGACCATAAACCATAGACTAGAAGGCATGAAGAAAGATGCACATCGAACGAAAGTGTCGAGCAAGAGATCATCGTTGTACAGTTGCATTGGAATGGTAATAATCTGTAATAAATTACGGGTTCTGATTTATGATTCAACTGAGTTGGGCCTTGACGTGGTGACTTTATGGCGATAGTTGACGCGAGTTGATGAACTCAATTGGATCTGCAAACAGCAGCATTTGTAGGATTTTTCCATGGAATGGAGATCGCAAGCTGTGATGAAGACACTATTTATATTAATTTAAAAACATGCAAATTTTTATCGATTATATTTATATATTATATTTATCTTAGGACATGTTGCAAATCTTCTGATCTCATTTGAAACATAATGAGCAATAGCTATTTTGGAGGTTTTTTGCCCAGAAATAATGTTTTAATATTTCACTTTAAACTTAACCTAAAATTAGAACATTTTCAAAAAATCGCACTCAATATTCAAAGCCGATCATCTCGGGATAGTGTGGACCAAATTCAAAATTTGAGTTGCATTAGAATCTTTATTCATTAATTCTCAAAACACAATAAAAAATTTGGCAAAAATTTGAGAATGTACTTTGAATTAATAAAATAGACACTTAAGTTATCGTCCAAAAGTTTGGGATCACCTCTAGTATAGTGTATCGGCCAAACGTTAGGGATCATTCTATTAAAAACATGCAAATTTATCTCCTTCATATCTTTCTCATCTAATTTTGTATTGCTGATCTGTAGGGCTCATTTGGAAGTTTAGGAATTGTTGTTTTTTTTGCATAAATTCATTCAAAAATTATATTTTACTGATTTCCTCAGGCTATACCAACACTGTTGGTGTAAAAATATAATTCGAATAATCACTCAATTTTTTAAATAAATATTTTTATATTTCAGTTAGGTGTCTGGGGTAAAAAGCAACAAAATGCAAATCAAAGAAACACATTGTAAATTTCGTTTCCATGTGCTCGAATATGAATGTTTTGCATCACGCGTTTTAAAACATTGAAATTTCATTCATCAAAACATTTATTTTTATGATTTCAGCTTGTTGAATTTGTTTATCTAACCTCTAAATGTATGCAGCATCTTCATTTTCAGAAAAAAAAATAGTTTTTACTGACCAAAATTAATGCAATTGGTGTTTTAATGTTTAATGGTCTTTAAGAAGTTGCAAATATATTAACAACTATAAATTTTCATACATTTTAATAAGATTTTTCATTAAAAACAAAGTTTGTTGCAAGTTACCCCATTTTCTGAGAAAGATGAAAATCGCATGTATTTAGAATATTAAAAATAACTAAAGAAATCAAATTTTTTTTAACTACGCCAATTTGGGGTCCCATCATCTTTAAAACTTTTGATGCATAAGAGGTAGGATTAACTGTGAACATTAGTTTTTAAGAAACCATTGAAGTTGAGAACTGTTGTATGTTGCCCCAGTTGACGGTATATTGCCTTCGATTATGTCTGCGTAGAAGGTAGCTGGTATCTTAAAATAAAAAGGTATCTATAAATCACGTGCAAAATTTGTGGAATAGTTTATTGACTTATCAAAGTGTAAACTCTGATAAGAGCTGTGAAATACTAATTTTTAAATTCACGATTTATTGAAAAACTCTATTCCTACTAAAATTCTCTGGCTCAGTAGTATTCAAAACTAGTTGTTGAAATGTTTTGCATCACAATCCGAATAAATATTTCCTTCATGGCAATTAGAAGGTAAAGTTTGAAAACTTAAACAAAAGAATAAAATTCAAATTTCATGGAGAACCATATATAAGAGTTCAAGAGTAACATTCAAAACCTCAAGTCAGATTTAATTCAGAGCCATAGTTCAGTATCTCATATTTAAGTCATCATTTCAAACAAAGATTACATATCAAATTCCATATGAAATTAAGAATTAAATTTACAATCGGAGCACTAACAGGAATTCAAAAATTTATAATTCATAATTCAAATGTTAATTTCAATTTTATCACTCGAAACACAGAAAATCGTTTTGATAGAATTCGTTAAAAGTTTTAAAATGTAATGTGGATTAAAGTTTTAATTTAACAGAATGTAATTCTCATCAGATCAAGTAATAAAAACATACTCTTTTGTCTAGAGCAGTGGTTTTCAAACTTTTTCCACTCACCGCCCCCTTTAGCTGGATTTTCTAGCTCAACGTCCCCCTTCCTAAGATAAAAATCTTAAAAAAAACAAAATGCAGAATGGAATCGTTAAAACCATAAACTTTTTGCATTATGATGTAAGACAAAACAAAAAAAAAAATCTGTCAAATTATTTTCAATATTGCATATAACTAGGGTTATCATAAAAAAATTGCAATTTTTTTTAATGAATTCTAAGTTTTATTTAACATCCAAACAGGAGAACAAATGCTTAAAACATCTTAATTTCTGTTTTTTTTAAATTCCACTTTCAAATGAAATCCATTTTTAACGAAATTGAACAACGACAAATCTGCAGAATGCTGCTCAAAAAAGAAGCGTAAATTATGATAAGGTGCGTTACTTGATCAGAAATTAAAAAAAAAGTCATCTAACTTTTTGTATTGATGTTTTGAACATCATTTTTTAAAGAAACGAATATTACTTTTGGAATAAAATAGACTTGTTGAAAAAAATAATAGGATTAATGAAAAATTAAAAATGATTCAAAAGGTTATCTACACTGAAATCGATTAGGATTTCCAATTTGCGAAACTGAATTGTTAAATGCACGGATTAGTGTTTTTACTTCAACATTCAGCTGAAAAAAGTTCTTCACTAGCTCCCAGTTTTGTTTAATTCATCTTAAATTAGTATTCAATTTCTTAAATTTGCATTGAATTTATTCAGGCAATATTGAATGTTGATAATAATAATCAGTTGGTGTCTAGATACTGACTTCAAAAATCATTGAATCCATCAAAAAAGGAGCACATTACAGACACTTTCTCAAAAATATGCATATAAGATTTAGTAAGAACAAATAAGATTTAGTAAGAAAATATAAAATTTCCCAAACATATTCTAAAACTTGAAATTAATCAGTTTGTATTAAAAAAAAAACGCTCATCTTAAATCTTGGTAATCAAAATTCTTTTACTGCTAAATTTGCCATATAGTTCATATACTAATAACAGTAAAATATTTAAGTCTACATTTCAGTACATGAAAATTCTCAAATTATGTCTTATGTTTTTTTTTTCGAAATTTTCGATCTTTAGGATGATTCATTTCATAAAGCCTTTTGTGAATCCCAAAATAAAGAATCAAAACCAGAAGAATATAGAGATCGTAAACAAAATATCTGACAATTTAAAAGCAAATAGTTCTGTGGGATTATAAATACAATCGTCTTAACCCTTCATTTCATGATTTTTTATTTTTCCTTAAAAACATTTTTAACGTTTGGAAATACATTCGGTTCGGTTCATTTCGGGTTCGAAATTCTAATTTAGCTAAAAATAATAACAATACTAAAAATACACGATAAACAAGAAAATGAATTTCTAACATCATTTTCATACTCATAAATACCACACAAACTCAAAAAAAAAATAAACAAATTTCACTAATGAAATAAATCAAAATTTCCAAACAAATCACAATGAAAGTTTCAAATCAATGATATTTTTGGTTAGTCATTGATAAATATTTAAAATATTTAAAATTAGGATCCTTATCCTGAACTAGAAATTTGCCTCTAAATAATTTCTAAGCAGTCTAGTTTTCAAATTTGAAGTAAATATTTCTAAAACCTAGATTAAAAGAAATCTGAATTCTAAAATAAACATCAGATCAGGAGAAAATTAACCACGATTAAGTGTTAGTAAAATGATAAAAATTATTATTTGTTGTTCATCTTAATTGACATTTCTTTTCTTCATTTTCAACAGAAGGGTTGATTGAAAAATTCCGCTATATTGTTTAGAATTTGAAAAAAAATCGCGATTTGAAATGTGAACTTTTGATGAGGAAAAATTGTTAAGGTTTGTGTTTTAAAAATACAAAAAGTCTGAATTGAAAAACATAGACAAACTTACCAGAAATAATTTTTTTAAATTTAAAAAGCTTTACTTTAAAATTCGGTAAATTTACTCAACAATTAAAAAACTTCATTCAATAGAGGAATAATATTTTGATGATGATAATGATGATGATGCATGATCTAATAAAGTTAAAATGAACCGTTTTAAAAAATTTGGAAAGATATCATTACAAGTATTTTTTATACAACTGCAGAAAGTTGAAAAAAAACTTGATTTCATTCATAATTTTTTTTGGAATCTGCAAAACGATAAGATTTATCCTTTAAAAAGAATCTAAATTTCATTTTGATTCCAAACTTTTTTGAAAAATCGTTAGTTGAGAAAAAGTAAACAAATTTAAAACTTCTTTAATTTTTTTCGCAGAACTCAAATTATTTGAAGTCTTGGGAAAGTTGATAATTGATCGAAAACTTTTTTTTTACATGTTATGTTTTTGTTTTCAAGTCTTGTCAAAAAATCGCAGAACATCCTTAAATAATTTTAACCTATTTTGAAGGGTTATTTGAATAACACAAGCTGATAGAAAAATTCATATTTATATTCAGGGCAACCAAATTAATCAAAATTGCGTTTTAAATTTATTGCTGATCGGAAAATGTAAACTTTGTGACCTTGTGTAATTTATCCAAACCTTTTCAAATTTTATGTTGAGTATTTCGAAAAACGATAAACTCAAAATAATATTAAGATTGTAATGGGTTTCTTGAAGAATATTTCATATCAGCATAACATTTTTAATGACATTAATGATCTTGTTTAAAAAAATTTTAGTGATAGAGAAGAGGATTAGTTTTAAGATTTTTTTTGTTAGTTTTGATGGCCATAGTGAGAGGTAAACGCCTGTTACATAGTTTTCAACTTGTTGATGTTTAAAATAAGTATACATACGATGAATTGATTTTGAAGTTAAAATTATTCGTTTCAAACTCGGTTCTTGTTTAGTTACACTTCTTAATAAAAACCCATTCTAAAGACGAGGTAGGGTTTTTGTATATCTAATCTAAAAATTCAAAACAAAAGGTTAATTGAAATGCAATTCAAAATTTACAATTAAAAAATAGTTTCGATTAGTGAACGCCATATAGTGTCGTAAAATGAAATGTCTCAAGCCTAGGGTGATTTAATAGTAAATTCCGCCGGAGGCGAGCCAAATTTCTGACTTGCTTGTTATCACTTATTTTTAAACAACTTTTAAGGTTAAGTAATTCACCGAATTCCACAAAAATATTACTTGGAAAAAATCTTCATAGGGAGGGGGGTTAAACACCTAAACCCCCCCCCCCCCCGTTCGCACGGCCTTGACTTCACCGTCCCGTCCTGAGCCCATCCAACGCCCCCCAAATTCCATAGTTGCGCTCACCGCCCCCCTAAAAGCTCTCAACGCCCCCCAGGGAGCGGTACGGACCACTTTGAAAACCACTGGTCTAGAGTGTCCATTCCGGAAATTCCCGAATCCCGGGAAACGATGGAAAAATCCCGGAAATTTCCGAACTCAAAAAATCGAGCTGAATTTTCGAAACCTTACACAACTTAAATTGTTAAAATAGATCATTATCAGTAAGAAAAATTATTGTTCTTCCTTGGTATATGGTTAAAGCTAGTTTTTTTATGATTGTTAAAAAATGGACACCAAAAAAAACAAAAGGGTTTTCAAGAAAACCTTAAGTTAAAAGTGAAAAATAACAAAGATGTTAAATAAAAAAAAATCCAATAAAGTGACACCACAAGAAAAGATGGAATGCATTTTTTTGCAATATTCATCGTTTAAAACTTTTGTTTTGCAAACTGAAGAGCACAAAATACTATATATCTATGGTTTCGTTTGCAGTAGAGAGGGGTTGAAATCTCCTTTTTCAATTTTTCCGGGATTCTGGAAATTCCCGGGAAAAGAATGATTTTATTTTTTGATTCCCGGGAACGTCAAAATTATCGGGAAATGTATACTCTACTTTTGTCAAAATGTGCTTCTATATGCTTAAAAAGTCACATTTCGAAACAATACTTTAATATTTTAAACACAAATTCATTAATTATAAAAATCAGACTAGGAATCCAAATAAGTCAAGAGTGCTCAAAGTCAGAAATATCATGAAACTGAAGAAACAGCTTAATAATTAAAAATCTCAATGATTCGAATCTCTTTTAAAAAATCTGGGAAAAGATAAAGTAAAAATCATAGAAACATTCATGTTCAGAACAGCACTCAATGAAATTCGAAATTAAATTATAAGATTGTTTTTATGATAAATAAATTTGAGAATGGACAATCAGTAGAGGATAATTTAAAACAGAAATAGGGTAAGAGTTTCTAATATTTCAAGTGTTCCAAATTTGATCATACCGTTTGTTTTCGACCAATTTTGACGTTATTTTCCTCTTATATCAAAAATTCAAAAATTCCTCAAATCCCGACAGCCTTGCAATCCTCTTTTCAACATTCATTTGATGTGATTTAAACAACTTTGACAGATCATTGATTGAAAAGTAAGATTTTTACACATTTATATACATTTTTGTGGTTATGGTATTAACAAATTTCAAAAAAATATATCCTTATGTGCAACGTATAGCTTCTTATTTCAGGTTTCTTGTACACTAAGTGGAATTTTTTTCAGCATTTTGTAGCTGATCAACAGTCTTTTTCCGAAGCATGTTTGGGGACGGGACGGATGACGGTTAAACGGTATTGGAATCAAGGATTCAATCATCTCTTAAGAAGCGGCTTAGCTCAAGAGTTTCTTTTCTACGGGTCCGGGCGGAATACTTCTCTACCGATTATTTTTCTAACCTATTTCAACGACGTGCTTTTACTCCTCCATGGCTCAAAACTTTGCTATGCTGATGATCTTAAACTGTTTTATACCATAAACGACCACGATTATATTTATTTTCTGCAAAATCAGTTCAACCTCTCCTCTCATTGGTGCGAGCTCAACTGCTTGCCATTGAATTGTAGTAAATGTGCAGACATTAGTTTTTCTCGTAAATAAGTGGAAGCTTTTGATTGCGGATTACTTCCTTACTGAAGAGCTCATCGCACGCGTGGACCATATTTACGGTGTGGGTGTCATCCTCGATCAGTGACTGGAATTCAAGACACATTCAAACAATGTAGTCAACAAAGCATCCAAAAGTTTTGGTTTAGTTTTTAAAGTGGCGAAGGACTTCAAGGAAGAGTATGGCCTGAAAAGCCTTTATTGCAGCATTGTTTCTTTCATTCTTGAATAAGCATCTGCCGTCTGGTGCCCCACTACTAGTACGATGAGGAACGACTCGAAGCTATCCAGCTGCGGTTTTTGCGACACGTCCTTGGGCACCTGGACTGGCAAGACCCTTTTCTCTTACCAAGCTACGCTACAGATAGCGAAATTTGACTTCTACTCGTTTAGCCCTTTCTCCCAACACCCATATTGTATGTAGTAACGGGGGGGGAAGGTAGTAGGAGACAATCCCTTGAACGAACCACCACTTCATGCGACAGGTACCCGAAAGCACCGTGGGGTCGCAATTTGTCCCTTTGGAAAACCCCGTACCCAGCTGAGAGACCTCAGGGCAGGTCTTGAAACCAAAAATTAGCGTTTAAATCGAAACAGGAATTAACCCAAAACTAACGATCGTTCCAAATGCAAAACAACAATCATTCAGGGTAGTGAGGTTTCCTTTGAAGCTTTTCCTCACTAGAGCCTATACTACCGATACGCGAAAGACCGAACAAGGAAGATCACGGTTTGCAATGACCACTAAAAAGAGTTCAATTTGACTTTGTAGGTATAATTTGGAATTCCATGGTGGGTTAGGAAATAGAAAAAAAAATGTAATTATTCGTGAAAGTGAAGTGCCTTTTACTAATCTCAAGTAAATGGAAATATATAAAGTAAAATTACTCCGGAAGAAAACAATGTTTCCAAGTGACGAATCTGGGCTGGTGCTGGACCCTCCGGACCGATATTGGATCATTTGACATCGAGACACAGAAAGGATCCAGATTCAGCTAAGTGTTTACTTGTTTCCTCTAGATAGTTTTTAAGTTGTTGATTTAACAAGCGTTTTTTTCTACATACTTCATAATTGAATCGAAGTTTTCATAATTTTGACGGTGATTTCACAGTTAAGGTTAAATATTTTCGGTGGAAATTCCCACGGAAATATTTCAACGGCATGTTACCTTAAAACTTGTGCATATGGCTAATATAAAAGCAGCAAGCACTCAGGATTTTTTTTTGCAGAAAATTCATGAAGTTAAGCAAAACTATTTTTGATAAACTAAGTTTTTTTTCGGTACGGTTACAAGCTTGTTTACGATTCCTGTGTACATAAAAATAAAGTACGTTGTAAATATTTTAATTATTTATTTTTACAAATTTGCTGCTGTTAATAAGGGTTTTTTTTCTAATAAAATAAATTGTGCCAGAAGAAATAATTAAAAAAAAAACCTAGTTCTCGAAACTTTTTTATGCCGGCCTTTACTACTGCTAGCAGAGATTCGAAACGCATCAACAAATTTAGAAAAGCATCTGTAAAATTTACAATACATATTTATTTCAGTGAAACAATAACAATTCTTTTTTGGTATTTCTGTTCATATATTCATTGTTCATTTCTAATTGGTAGAGATAATCAGTGTGGTTCTGCTGATTGAAAAGTTTTACATATTTCAATTTGAATAATGTTTGTTGAATGATAATTTATCAATATCTCTAATAGGAAAATAGTGTGCTTATGACTAATGCAACGTTCAAAGTACTTCAATTTTAGTATTTTTTATGAGCATCTTTAACTTTTAGTGGATAATTTTTCCCTCTTTTTCAAGATTTTTTTCGTATATTCATATTGAATTGTTTGTTTCCACCACACAAAATAGTAGTGAAAAGATTTTTTTTCTTGATTGTTTATGTATATGTTTACATTTTAATAAATCTTTTGTTGTCATATCGTTACACTGCAAAAAAGTTATTTAAAGTAACAAAACCAAAACGTAAACTTCTATTTACAACCAACTCTCTACTAAACCTGGGGCATACATTGATGAAGCATTGAAGAATTGAAATTAGTTTTTTTTTTCTCATTATTATCATTTATAAATTATCTTGAGCTTTGTTGATTAACCACAAAATCTATTTATTACATGTTGAAAGTCAATCTTTTTTTTCAAAGTTGATTAGCAAATTAATTGAAGAATATGTACTTGATGAAGAGATACAAGTTTGTTATTATATATTAGGACATTAAGGTGGATTTACTCTTCCTTTTTTCAATATCTTTCAATTCACTTAGATTGTAACGAATAACAATTTTGGCTTTAAGAATAGGACAGTAGGAGGTTTAAATAAATCACACTAGTCAAAAGTGTCTCCCGATCATATCCTTTAACCCAACCCTCCAAACTAAAATTGCTTTGCTTGGATGCAGAGGTGACCTCGGTCCTAAAGCACAACATTGTCCTTTTATCCCCCCTCTTTTTTCCAAACTATCTATTGACTACTAGGACGTGGCCGGCGCCGTTATTGATGATTAAAGAGAGAGTATCAGTTTTGGGCATTGTGAATGTGCTGTCACGCCTGCGATCATGGAATTCTAAATGCATTGGATTTGATACAACTGTCATAATGATAAAATAAAACTTGAATAAAATACACTAGGCATCGAACGGAATTGATCAATTATGATCTATTAGTTAAAACTATGAATAAAGCATTTCGGGTTCAATGATTAAAGGTGGGTGTGAGTAGTCAATCAAGCTAAGCTAAGCTAAGCTAAGCAAAGCCATAATTTGGAATTCTATGGTGGGTTAGTCGTTACAAAGATGCTCTTAATCTTTCTAACCTGAATGCACACACGTGCTAGCAAGCGCTTGCGTTTTTGGTTTTCGGCCCGTAGGGCCCGTGTGGGCCGAGTGGGTACTATGGTGAATTAGACGCTCACCAACATCACGGATGTATCGCACGGTCAAATGATGTTGGTTACACGTAACACTCGACTTATCGTGAACTTGTCACGATGTTGCACGACCACGATATGTTGGCCCAGAGGTATTATTCTGCGGCCGTTTTTCGGTCCCGGCGGGAACGCCCTTCTCGAAGGGCAATCTTCGAGAAGTTTACGAAAGATTTCATTTACACACTTATAATTATAGGCAAAACATTTTGAGGTTAATCATTTACCTGATAGTGTGTTTTCTTTGGCCATCATCTTGTTTTTATTATTTACAGTGGCACATCGACGTTATAGCCTATTTAAATAAAACTTTGTATTAAGTAAAACTTTACTGGATCTTACTTAACAGTCTAAACTCACAACTGTATCAACACTAGCGAAGCACGTTTTTTTAGTGTTTCACTGGCCGGGCCTAGATGATACTCGTCTAGTGGTCACAAGGCAAATGGACGAGACCTTCCAAGATAGAGAAGCTTTACATCATGATAGCGATGACGACCCGAGGAGTATCGTGAATTCTGTTTTATTTCCTGCTTCTTTGGTTTCGTCATCTGCAGACGACCCCAACCTCGATCGCATTCTTGACGCCAAGTTACACTGACATCTCTTGGCCGGGAAGTGTTCAGAGACTGGGAACGTTTTATGGCATTGTCGTAAGGTAGTGTTAATAAAATAGGAGAAATAAATGTAACATCGTTAAAATGTCTCCATGCTAATTTAAGTCATTTACAACATTTAAAGTTAAGCGGAAACAGCCATCATAGATTTCAAGATGGCATCGGACAACGAAATTCGACTTCAACTCATGGTATCATTCCACCGGACACTCACAACCAATTCCTTAAAGAAAAGTAAAGTATTTTCAACAATAATCCACTTTTATGCATTCAACAGTTTATAAAGTAGATTCAATAATAAGTAAAGTACATTCAACTTTTAGAGTATAGTAGATTTAACTATAGATATGATTGATTCAATTTAATTTTTTTGATTGATTTCATGAGGCCAACTATAGATATTATAGATTCAACTATAAGAGTATAGTTGATTCAACTTTAGATATGATAGATTCAATTTTATTTTTATGATAGATTTTGTGAGGGCAACTAAATATATATGGGCCCTATTACATAAAACGAGTCACGAGTCATTTTAATCGAGTGAGCCATTTTGGTATTACAGTAGTCGAGTCGAGTCGAACTTCAGTCGAATAGCTCGACTGTGTCAACTGCTAAAAATTTCATCATGATAGCCATCATTTGAGCACCCAAATCGACTCGACATTGACTGGAGTCGAGACGAGCTACTCGACTCGTTTTATGTAATAGGACCCTACATTAGCCACATTTTCGTAGGTAATGGAAAGAATTAAAGAAACATAAGCTATCAAAGAACGAAAGAACATAAGCCGTAAATATCATGATTTTTTTTCGAAAAAGATACAACGGCTCACCGGCAGGACTTGAACCTGCAATCTCCGCTTCAGTACAACGGCGCGTTAGCCAATTAAACCACGGCTAACGTGATGAAACCGGCGAGCACGAGCAATCGAGCTCTGCCGATAAACTGCTGGACCTGGACCTGTTCGCCGGTTTCATCACGTTCACCGTGGTAAAATTGGCTAACGCGCCGTTGTACTGAAGCGGAGATTGCAGGTTCAAGTCCTGCCGGTGAGCCGTTGTATCTTTTTCGAAAAAAATCATGATATTTACGGCTTATGTTCTTTCGTTCTTTGATAGCTTATGTTTCTTTAATTCTTTCAATTACCTACGAAAATGTGATTATTTTCAGGTACAAAGATATACCAAAGCGATTTCATAACATCAGTATTGAACCCTATATTAGCTTCGTTCAACCGTTGGTAAAAATCGGTTTCAACTGGTTTCTGTTGAATGATAGATGTTCAACGAGCCAATGTTTTGGTCGAAACTAGTCAGATCGTTGTTCAACGGAGCCAGTTGAAATCAGTCGGCAGCAGGATTCGTTTCGACCTAGTAGAAATCGGTCGAAGTCAATTGGAAAGAGACAGGTGATCAACTGTCAATCCATTTCTACTTGTTTCGACCCGTCTAGACTCCATTGAACAGACTAATTGTAGATTCGTCTTGTATATTTAACGCTACTGCATTTTTTTTTTCAAATAAGAATTTTATTTAATCACATAATTTATCACATCTCCACTTTCTTACATTTTTGGTTTTTTGGTAGCCGCTTTCATCAAGCAATTCGAATAGTTGGATGATGATCATGTCTGCAGCTTGAAGATGGCAGTCGTTTCGGTTCTGCCTGAGGGATTTTTTGTTACCGCCATGATCCTGAAATTCGGAAATCAGAACTTATGCTCATCCTGGTGCTATCCAGCTTTTGCTTACCTTTACATGTCTGCGGTTGCTGGCCTTGCCCAAAAAATTGTTATTTTCCGTTCTGCTGTTTCCATGTCAGGAGCTGCACAGATCTTAGGATTAGGCAGAACAACAAAAAGCTGTTGCACCCGGCGGGGATAGACCTTAAGTGTCGAAAAAAAGATAAGAAATTCTTCCGCAGAAAGAAATCTTAAGATGAAAACATGAACCATTGATTGAATGTATTATATTTATAGTTGTATGCGTAGAATCAATCATACAATTGTAGTAAAATGTATTATATTTACAGTTAAATCAATTATACTATTATAGTTGAATCTATTATATTTATAGTTAATTGCAGGAGGTCAATCAGCAGTTTGTAGTTTAATCCACCTTATTGATAGTTGAATCAATTATACCATTATAGCCGATTCTATTATATTCATGATTGATTGCAGAAGGATAATCAATATAATGCTTATGGTTGAATGCCTGATTTCAATTATACAATTGTAGTTGAATTTATTATCTTTATAGTTGAATCAATCATTCCATTATAGCCGAATCTTTAACATTAAAAGTTGATTGCATAAGATCAATCAGCAATATTTAGTTGAATCTATTTTGAAAAGACTGAATTCGAAAAAATCAACTACACTTTGATGATTGATACAAAAAGCTGAAATGATTGGAACAACAGTCGTCTTTTTTCTCCGTCTCGTCTTTTTTAGACAATAGTTTTATGTTTAATTTTTTTTTAAATTTCAAGTCAAGTAAAATAAACTAAACCCTCACGTTCTTATAAGTAATGAATGAACAAACTTATTGGGTCTGAACGCAAAATGAAACTTTTTGTGATTATCTATATATATAAAAATGGATTTCTGTCTGTCTGTCTGTCCGTCTGTCTGTCTGTCTGTCCGTCTGTCTGTGTGTCTGTCTGTCTGTCTGTTCCCTATAGACTCAGAAACTACTGAACCGATTTACGTGAAACTTGGCAGGTGGGGGTATTGGAGGCCGGGGAAGGTTCCTATTATGGTTTGAGACCCCTCCCTCTGACAGGAAAGGGGGAGGGGGTCTCTCAAATAAAAGTAATAAGTCTTCATAACTCTAGAACTAATTAAGCAAATCATACCAAACTTGGCATGGGTGGGTTTTTGGGTACGAGGAATGTTTCTAAGAATATTTGGTACCCCTCCCTCTTTCCAGTGGGGAGAAAGAAAGGGGGGAGGGGCCTACCTTATAATTTTTCACATAACTGGAGAACTAATCAAGCTAATGGAACAAAATTTGGCATGGGAGAATAGTGGAATACGAGAAATGGTTTTATGATTATTTCAGAACCCTCCCTCCTTCTATTGGAAATACAGGAAAGAGAGGGGGGGCTTTAATTCCTATTTTATTACCTAACTTGAAAACTTTTCAAGCAAATGGAGCTAAATTTGACTAGGAAAGGTATTTGGGTAAGATAAATAGTTCTATGAATATTTGGTACCCCTCCCTCCTTCAGTAAGCAGATAGAAAGTGGGGAGGGGCCTCATTTACAATTTTCAGCATAACTGGAAAACTAATCAAGCAAATGGAACCAAATTTAGCGTGGGAAGGTATTTGATTACGAGAAATGTTTCTATGATATTTTCAAACCCTCCGAGAAAAATCTTAAGGGAGGAGGGTGCTCACATACAATTTTTTACATCACTCGGGAACTTACCCAGCAAATGGAACGAAATTTGTCTTTAGAGGGTATTTAAGCACAAGGAATGTTTCTGTGAATATTCGGTACTATTGCCTCCTTCCAGTTGCGTGATAGGAAGGAGAGAGGGGGCTCCCATACGATTGTTTTGCATAAACCAAGAACTTATTTAACAAATGGAACAAAATTTGACATGGGAACAATCATACAACGACCAATTGGAACAGAATTTGGCATGTGAGTGTATTTGAATACCCGGAATGTTTGATATTGACTCCCTCCTACCAGGTAGGGGATAGGTAGGAAGAGAGGCTCCGATACAAACTTTATAGTATAACTTGACAACTAATAAAGCAAACGAAACCAAATTTGGCATGAGGGGGTATTCGAGCACTAGAAAGGTTTTTTTTCCGGTGGTTTTGCACTCTTCCCTTCATTCATTGAAACGATATAAAGTGGGAAGAGGGTCACATATACATTTTTTTTTAATTTTTTCGATAACTAATTGAGAAAATGGAACCTTATTTGCATGGGAGTATATTTGTGAACGGACAATGTTTCTTCGATGGTTTGAGAACCCTTTCCTTTGACAGAGGGGAGATATAAAGTGGGGAGAGGGTCAACCATTTTTTAAATAACTCAGGAACTTATCGAGAATGGAGCCATAAATGACATGGAATCATATTTGTATACAAGAAGTGTTTCCTTTCCTTCCATTGGGGATATAGCAATGGGGGAGGGAGTCACTCTCACAATTCGAGAACGAAGAGGCAAAATAAGAGTCCCGTGATGTTATTTTGTTACAAAAAATGTTTCTATGGTAGTTTGAGACACTCTCCACATTAAATAAGGACAGCGGAAATTCTAGAGCCAAAGGGGTATAAGTGACAAAATGGGCGATTTTGATTTAATAATGCCAAAGGATTATTCACATTTCAAAGTTTATTTGATGATTTTTTTTCAGATTTTTGGAAATTTTTTACATACTTTTTCATTTGATAGAAAAATACAAATTACCGGAAAATATATGGAAAATTGCCAAACACATCTATACACATACACTATACACATCTATAAGCTTTTATGCACCCCTTTGGCTCCAAGAGCCTCATATATAAAAAAAATTGTTTGACATAAGTTATAAGCTAATAAAGCAAAGAAATCCAGAGTCCAGAGAAGGATTGAAACACGGATTAAAAAAATAGTTAAGATTGCAAATAAAAAAAAGTAGCAATTTTATTTTGAATAATCATTTCAATCATTTTGAAATTGAATTTAAAATTTTATGCAAATAAATGTAAAGTGAAATAACTAGGAACCACAAATTTCAATAATTTGTTGAAGGTGTAGCAAAGCACACCGGGTCTGCTAGTAAACTTATAAAAAAAATCCCCATTTCGATCACAATTTACATACTTGTTCCTATTTAATCCATTTTACGGTAATTATACAGACTGCTTGGTGTACTTGATAGCAGGAATGAATAAAATATTTGGCTTGGAAGTAGTACTATCTAAAGTTTATGAGGCTTTTTGTTCCAAACTTCTGAATATGCATCACTTCAGACAAATCTAGCAAGGAAAGTCCTAAGATTTCAAACAGGATTACAGATTTTTCTTTCTGTGAAAGTTCATTACACCCAGAATTTGAAACAAATTTTCATGATGTTTTTATAATTTAGTTGAAACAATCAGGTTCCTCTATTTTTGAAATTGACTCCTACATACATATATCCAGCTTTCCAGCTACCATGACAAGCGTTCAACCGTTACAATTATCTCATCATTACAGATATCGCAAACACGAAATTGAAAGTGTCATGCTCGTTATCTTTCACCAAATTTTCTAAATTCCTCCATTCGATCCAAGACACAGGATTCTGCTGGCAGGCTGGCTGTTAAAAGTGGCTCGAAGAACAGGATTCGGGGTACATAATTTGATTCTGATGAAAGTGATAACATCTTTTTCCCCACCACACACTGTGTCTTTCTCTCTTTGACTGTCACTCGGGCAGACGACGGCTGATACATTTGAAATCAGACGACGACACTCCACGACTCTGCACAGATAGGACACACTCAGAAAAAAAAATGTGATTTCCAAAATCGAATTTTCGCTTCGTTCAACAAGCAGCTTTTTCTTTTTTTCCAAACCGTCCTTTCTTTTTTCTTATCCTGGGCTCGGGAGACTGTCTGGGAATGATCCACCCTTGTTTGGTGAAGAAACCATTAGAGGGTGTTAGATTTAACAAATTTGACAGTATGTTGAACCTTCAAGAATGTGCTTGGATTAAATGTCACTGGAAGAAAAAAGCAAAGATGGTAGAAAAACAATTGTCAAATTTCATTTAACTGTTGTTATCTTGCACTGCTCTTTCTTGGGTTGGATTTTTTTTTCAAGCTTTTCTTTTTTAGTTAGAATTCGGTTATAGAATTAACAGTATTGTGTCAATGTTTTGGTTTGTATCTTATTTGAAGAAAATTCGTAATGATAATTTAAAAAAAATTATTCAAAAATTGCAATAGCAATAATTTCTACTAGCAAAACAACTAAAGGTTAAAAAATCATTAACCACATATGCCCTAGTTGAAATGCAAAATTCTATTGCTTTAATTTACAAAAAAAACCATTTAAAGGGTTTTGTGTGAGTGTGACCATATTCTGACTTGTACAACCCTTAAAAAAACGGGGAAAGAATCTTCAAGAAAGGTCACATCTCCGCAATGGGGATCATTTTTATGACGGCGAATTAAGTAATGGCAACGGTTGAAAGCTCTTAAAATTAAATTAAATTTCTGATACCGTATTTATCTTTGCTCTTGCTCTTGGTTCATTCTCACGTGCTGCTGCTGCTGACTGTCGGAGGAGGGAGGTACCGAAAAGACACGTGTCCTTTCTAGGTTTTTCTTGGTTGATATGAGAGGAGTCTTTTGTTTTCTGAGGATGTGTTTGCACTTTTATCAGAACTTGGCACAAACGATTTGCTGAGGAATGATTCTTTTTCTGGATCTTTCAATTTCATCATTCCGGTGCTGTGAGTGCAGATGAAATAAATTGAATTTGGTGATGTGAAATTTCACTCGCATTTTGATGCCAGGTTGTTGCGAGAAGTAAATGTTGATGTTTGGAAAATTGACAAACAACGATGATACTTTGATACAGGCCCCAAAAGGTACCTTATTCTATAGAATGGTTGTAAAAAATTTCATGCATTAAAAAAATCGGGTTTAATTTTATATTCCGAAAACAAAATTTCAATGTTCATCTCATATATCATATTTTTTAAGGGGATTTGTGAAATAGCTCAGTTCGAAAGTCAGCTGCCTTCTGAGCCAATGTCCACGAGTTCGAGCCCAAAAGTAAACATCGAACACAGTTCTACCGGATAAGTTTTTCAATAACTGTCCCCCAACAGCAACGTCGATTTAAAGTCGCAAATGGCACAAAGATGAAGAAACGGCTATAAATGATGCAAAAAAGATTTTTTTTTCAAATATTGAAACACGTTATTTGAATTCAAAACAAATGCCATATCAGTTCTAATAGAATGACAAAGTAATCGATACACAACTATATAAACCTTCATTGAAATGTGTTTTATGTTTTAATTTAAAAAAACGCATAAAATTCGCCCAGCATACTCGAACATAATTAGTCACTGCAGTTGTCATTTTATTATTAGATTTTGAAAAATTTTGCACAACTTCATGAATAGATAATTCACCATAACTATGTTTTATTACTTAATTTATGTAATGATAATGCTTCTATATAAAATTTTACTAGCTCATTTCCACCATCTTTCATTTTTCCCTAACTTTTTATCCGTCTATAAAATTTAGCTAAAGCACGTTCTATACATCACCAGAACTCTTATAAAGCTAAATCTGTTTATTTATTGTCATCATGACTTTTTTTTTATCTTCGATAGAATCATTGTGCTGTTAAATTTTGATCACCAAAGATTTTAAAAAGCTTTAATAAAACATGTTAGCAATTTTTTATTAGATTCCGTGAGTTCTCCGATTTATTTTTCATTTTTATGAAATATTTATTTTTATCGAAAAATATTAAATTAAAATATTTCAAGAAACACATTTTTAAATAAATGAAATTGTAAAACATGACATAATGACATCGCAAACATAATGAAATTGATTGAGATCCCAAGCAACCACAAGGCTTATAAAACAGGTACAAAAAGCTTACTCAGCCCCGTCATCGATATGAAGTACGTTCTATGCAGCTCAAAATTTGAGTTGTTATTGATATTTTGAGGTTCTAAAAATGTCTTAATGATCTTCTATTGAGCTTCCAGTGGCCTTTAGTTCAGCTTCCAAAACAATCGTTAAATGAGCCCAAATTTCTCTCTCTATCTCAATTGCACCCTTGGCACCGATTCATATCAACTTCTCTTAATTATTTACTATGCTCAGTACATGGTGCCGCCATGACGCCACGCGCCAGATTTCAAACTCGACAAATTGCTAAATTGTTATTATCCTACATTTCCTATATCTCATCAGAATGGTCACTCAAGTACCAAATTACTGAATGAAAAAAACTTGCCATCTTGGGGATTGAACCCCGACCTTCGTGGTGAGAATCGAACATGCTACCACAAGACCACGCCTAGATGTTGTTCTAACTGAAACTAAAACTCGATGTGGTGATGTGATGCACTTTTTGTGACTTAGAAAATCCCACAATATTGCTATTCGGTGAAAGGGACGCCACCTGGTGGCCCGGTGACCCGGTGACTTCCACTGATCTTAAAATGCTGTAAAAATCTCATTAAAATTTCATGCGATTTTCGGCCATTTACAGCATTTAAAACATAAGTGGAAGCCGTCATTTTGGATTTCAAGATGGCGTCAGAAAGCTCAATTCGACTTCTACTCGTTAAGCCCTTTCACCCAATACCCATATTGTGAGAGCTTCATACGATTTTCAGTGATCTGGTTACAGCAATTGGAAGTTAAGCATATTTGAAACGTGTGGCGAAGCTGAGCGGTAAACCCAAGTAAGAGAGCGTCACCTGCTTTTTGATGTGACGGGGCCCCCCAGGAAATACACCCGTCTGCCGAATATGGGTGCCGTGGCGACGAACGTGTTAAGCCCTTTCATCCAATACACAAGTTGGGGGGGTTTTATATGATTTTTTAGTCATTTACTGCATTAAGAATTCAGCGGAAGCCGTCATCTTGGATTTCAAGATGGCTACAGATAGCGAAATTCGATTTCTTCTAGTGTAGCCCTTTCAACATATACCCATATTGTGGAGGTTTCAACCGATTATAATTATCAATAATATACAGGTTTGAAAAGAAAAACCGAAGCCGCCATCTTGGATTTTTGTTAGAGTTCGTCTTCTTCTTGTACAGCTCTTTCGCGCAATACGAATGTTGTGAGGGTTTCATGTGATTTTTGGATATTTGATGCATTTTGAATTTAAGCAGAAGCTCCCAATTCCACTTTTTCTTATTTAGCCCTTTCACCCAACACAGAAATTTTTTTTGACTATTACGTGTCACTGAAACCTGCAACCTTTAAAATAAATCACCTGTTTTCTTGAAAGTTAGCGAAGATTCATTTATTATTACAGCAAATGTCCTGTAAAAAAGTTGTAAACTAAAAATTAAATGTCACGTAATCATGTTTTCGACCTGTAAAATTACGGTAAATGTCCTGTTCCTTTTTGACACAGGACATTTGCGTAATTTTACAGGAAATAATTTTTGCTGTGAATATCCACATTATGAGGTTTTCAAGTGGTTATCAGTTGTATATAGCTTTGAAAAGAAAAGATTTCGAGATGGTATCAGACAGAGAAATCACACTTGTACTCGATGAGCCCTTCCACCCTATACACAAGTTGTGAATTTTTTTTGTGATTTTCAGTGATTCATAGCATTTTTAAATTAAATCGGAAGCCGCCATCTAGGATTTCAAGATGGCGTCGAACAACCAAGTTTGACTTTTACTCGTTTAGGCTCTCCCCAAAAATCTGAATTGTGGATGTTTCATGAGATTGTCAGTTTTTTAAAACTTCGGAAAGAAAAGCGGAAGCCTTCATCTTTGATTAATGATGGCGTCAAGCAAAAACATTGTTTCTCCTACTAGTTGGGCCCTTTCACTCAATACTCATATCGTAGAGATATTCATACCATTTCCAGTGCTTTGAAAAATTTCAAAGATTTTTATATATTTTTTCATTTAACTCAAGAGCAACACACATGACTTAACCAAAATTTGTAAAATTAGGAATTCCAATTCAAATATGTGCAATCAAGCTTGAACGTATCCAGTTTTGACATTTTAACACGTTCGTCGCCACGCTCATTTTGGTAGTTTTACTAGCCGGGCCCAAAGAAATTTTCAGAGAGAGAAAGCAAAGAAGGAGAACTCCCATATTTGAAACGTGTGGCGAAGCTGAGCGGTAAACTCAAGTAAGAGAGCGTCACACGCTTTTTGATGTGACGGGGCCCCCCAGGAAGTACACCCGTCACCCGAATATGGGTGCCGTGGCGACGAACGTGTGAACGTGAGTTTGATAACCATCAATTTTTGGGGCCCAAACATTTTTGAACCCTAACAAACCTGACATTTGACTGTCGTGGGCCCGAACTAAATGTCAAGTGATAGAGAAATATGGTTGATAGCACACTAGCACAACAATCATTATAGTTCCTTACTGGTTGAAATTATAACTTGTTCAACTCTGTACTGGACCTTAGTCGAGATTTTATCCGCGTATTTTCTCGACTCATGTCCAATCATTGTTCCTTAAACGCGCTACTTTATCGTGTGAATCTTGCTAGCAGCAATCTATGTAGTTGTGGCAAAGGTTTCCACGACATCTAGCATCTTGTTTGGTCATGTGAGGTCTATCTTGTCGCCAGAGGGAATTAAGTCAGCGGTAGACTTAGACTATACGCTCGAGATATATCCTTTTCTTAAATCTATCGATCTTCGCATTTAACTACCTCTTTCCTCTTTTCGTCTCTTTACCTACTCTTAGTTCTAAGAATTTGATTGTAAAAACAAAACTTGATTTTGGCTCCGTTAAACTAAAGGTCCGAGCCGTTCCAAATAAACGAGATTTAAAAAAATCAACTCTGTATGGTGTGGCAGACACCATAAACGTCTCTCTCAATGGATAGAAAAGAAGAAAAAGATTCTTCCTCCCAAGAAGAACCAGGTTGCCATTCCCCTGCGTTTTCCGCTTTACTCTAACTTGATGTAAATGACTGGATAATGCATGAAACCCCTACAATATTGGTAACGGGTTAAAAGTAGAACCCAAACACTGCTAAAATAAGAAAAAACTGGAAAAAATTGAGAAAAGTTTATGTAACAAGATTAAAAAAAAACATACAATAAAATGAAAAAAAATCAATCAAGGTTAGGACTGTTCACGAAAAAAATTGGACTCTGAATTTCACTTCCATCTGTACCGTTGAGCCGTCAACACGTACGCCGGAGCATCGTATCGTTGCTGTGTACCTGCAGGAACATTTTACATTATTTATTTTTTCCTTACCTGTATTTCAATCAGCACTTTTCAGTGCTAAATTATTTTCATTTTCTTTTATTCATATTTTCTCTTTTCTTTCCAGCACGGGGAAGTCTTCGGCCGGCTCAAAGGCCGGAAGAAAACGGATTGCTGAACCTAATCCAGGGCCATCTGCCAAAAAAGTTGAAATTTCCAATTCATTCGATGTCCTTCATAACATCGGTGATGAGGAAATATTCATATTTAATTCTGATAAGAGTACTAAGAAACCCTCTTCTTCTTATACTCTTAAAAACGAAAAGAGTCCACCAATAACGGTCACGATTCCTAACTTCAATGCCTTTCGAAAAGAAATCGTCACTTCCGTCAAGGATGTGAAGATTTCTTTTCAGATCGGTCGAAGGGGAACTGCTCGTATATTGGCGGAATCTTTTAATGATTTTCAAAAAATTTTAACTTATTTGAATAATAAAAAACACCAATTTTTTACGTACGACACTAGAGGTGATCGTCCTTTTAAAGTTGTACTTCGTGGTCTCACCGGCGATCAGACACCGGATGAGATCACAACTGAATTAAATTCTTTGTTAGGTTTTTCTCCAATTCAAGTAATTCAAATGAGGAAAAGAACCAACACGAATAATACCAGTAGTGTTGGTTTTGCTCCTGAACTTTATTTGATCCATTTTAAAAAGGATCAGGTTAATAATTTAAAAATTCTGGAAAAGGCTCGTCTTATGTTTCATTGTCGAGTAAAATTTGAACCTTTTCGTAAATCTACTACCAATTTTTTACAAAATATTACGCAATGTCGTCGTTGTCAAGCTTTTTGTCACGGCACTAAAAATTGTAGAATGAATGCCAGATGCATGTTTTGCGGCTCATTCGATCATGAAAAATCTAAATGCCTTTTTGGTGGTGATAAGCCAAAAACAGAATTTTTTAAGTGTGAGAATTGCGCAGGTAATCATTCCTCGAATTCTCTAGACTGTCCCATCAGGGCAAAAATTATTGCTTCTAGGAAAATTCCCAAAGTTTCCAGAAAAGTTTCTTCTCCTCCTTCCTCTTTTTCGTCTTCACACGTCGGGCCGGCAAATAACCTGCCTGTTCGCGGTCAGCCTCGGTCTACATTGGGATCACGGCTGGGTAATACCCGAAGTGATTTTAATGTTACCTGTGCTGAATCTGCGCCCCAGGCTCGTTGTTTATCGTTCTCAGAGGTGGTTGAAAAAGGGATTCCCTCTTCAGGTTTAACTAATAAAAATGGGAAAAAACCAAGTCTCAACGTTCATGCGAAGGCTTGGGAAAATCCCCGAAATTCAAATACTTGTTCTTCTCCTTCATTTTCTGATCCTAACAATTTTGTTGATTTGGGGAGATTACTGAGGAAAAATTAAAATTTTTGCATCAAAATTTAATGGAAATGATGCAACTTATGTTGAAAGCAAATTCAATGTTTGAAGCTTTTCAAACTTCTTTTAAGGGGGGGGGGGGGGTAGGTTCTAACACTTTCAAAAAATCGATTTTTTTTTGTTTTTTTATTTTCTTATTCTAAAACATTTCAAGAATGTTGTGTCAAATTTTCAAGTGAATTGAAGCAAAACTGTAGAAGTTATAGGCCTTTATCTCCTCCTATCTAATACTGCAAGAAAGCAAGAGCAGAAACTTCAAATGCGTTTTTCTCGAAAGCACATTTTTAAAGTCCGTGGACATCGTCATTTGAAAACTACTTATCCGATTCTTTTCAAATTTGGAACATATTTTCTACATATAAAATACCAGACCCCAACGTTTTTCTTTTTTGATTTTATTACTTTGGGGAGATTTTAGAGGTGAAAAATGGCGGATTTTTAAGTGAAAAATCGTAGTTTTTACTTCAAACAGCCACAAAAATTTTATAAAAATATTTTTAAGTTAAATAAAAACGTAGGGGTCCAGAAAAACATCTATTAAAAATATTTTGCTCTGATTTTTTGATTTCAGATGATTCTGTGCTGAGATACAGTGTCCACCGCAAATCCTGTTTTCTAAAAGGCATCCTCGAAAATGCTCTGTCACCGGCTCATTTTTCAATATTTTTCTACGAAAAAATTACTAAATGTTCTTTTAACAATGCTTTGTATAATGCAAAAAATTTGAATACATTTGTTTGAACGATAGCTCTAGAAAAAAATCGTGAAAATGGTGTTTTTTTATACCCGTTAGACCCTACCCCCCCTTAATTATGCTAAGAAAATTATTATGACTTTACGATTCCCTCATGGATCCAAATAGATGTTTAAATATTATGAATTCGAACGCTAGATCTTTGCTGGCTAACCAAGATGAATTCTTTTTATTTTTGAAAACTCAACACATACATATTGCTGCCATCACTGAAACTTTTTTAAAGCCAGACAATAACTTGAAAAGCAATGCTTTCTTTAAAATTTTACGGAATGATCGACTTGATCGACAAGGTGGGGGTGTAGCTATTGTCATCAATAGTCGTCTCAAATTTAGACTTCTTCCTTCTTTCAATACAAAAGTCTTAGAAACAATTGGAATTGAATTAGAAACTTCTATGGGGAAAATTATAATTGTTGCCGCATACTTGCCTTTTCAATGCAGCGGTGAACAGAAAAATTTTTTGAAGGGAGATTTACAAAAACTCACCAGAAATAAATCTAAATTTTTTATTATTGGTGGCTTTAATGCAAAACACCGATCTTGGAATAATATTTTATCAAATACTAATGGGAATATTTTGTTTAACGACTGCTCTGCAGGTTATTATACTGTTGAATATCCTAATGGGCATACTTGTTTTTCTTCAATTAGAAATCCCTCCATAATTGATTTGATTCTAACGGATTTAGGCGAGCATTGTAGTCAATTAGTTACTCATGCGGACCTCGATTCAGACCACCTTCCAGTAACTTTCTCTTTATCCCAAAGTCCCATTGAAAACCCTTTAAAATCAACTTTTAATTTTCAAAAGGCTAACTGGGAGCGATATATGAATTTTATTGAACGTAATTTAGATGTAAACGTTCCACTGAATTCAATAGAAGATATTGATTTGGCTATAGAAAATTTGACAACTTCAATAGTCAATGCTAAAGCCGCTTCAATACCTAAAGTTAAACATAAATTTAATCAACCTTTAATTGATGATGATCTTCAGTTTTTGATACGACTGAAAAACATTCGTCGACGCCAATATCAACGTACTAGGGATCCTTATTTAAAATTTATTTATTGCGACCTTCAAAAAGAGATCAAACGTCGTTTAAATTTCATTCGTAATAAAAATTTTGCTAAAGCAGTAGAGGACATAAAACCCTACTCAAAGCCATTTTGGAAATTAACTAAAATTCTGAAAAAGCCCCAGAAGCCAATTCCTACTTTGAAAGATGGGGATAAACTTCTTTTAACTAATTCAGAAAAAGCTCAAAAATTAGCCCAACAATTTGAGTCTGCTCATGATTTTAATTTAAACGTTGGTAGTCCTATTGACGCTCAAATTTCCCTAGAATTTGATGATATTCTTTCAAAGCAAAATGTGTTTGAAAGTTCTTGTGAGACAAATATTGATGAACTTAAATTGATTTTCAAAAAATTTAAAAATATGAAAGCTCCGGGGGAAGATGGGATTTTCTATATTCTTATTAAAAAGTTGCCTGAAAGCACTTTAAATTTTTTAGTTAAAATCTTCAACAAATGTTTTCACTTGGCTTATTTTCCCAATAAATGGAAAAATGCCAAAGTAACTCCAATTTTGAAACCTGGAAAAAGTGCTTCAGAGCCATCAAGTTATCGACCAATTAGTTTGCTTCCTTCTTTAAGTAAACTATTTGAGAGAGTTATTTTGAATAGAAGGATGATTCACATTAATCAGAATTCTATTTTCCCTGATGAACAATTTGGTTTTCGTCATGGACATTCTACTACACATCAACTTTTGAGTGTAACTAATATGATTAACGCTAGCAAATCTGAAGGTTATTCAACTGGTGTTGCTCTTCTTGATATTGAAAAAGCTTTTGACAGTGTTTGGCACAAAGGTTTAGTAGCTAAATTAGCTCGATTTGATTTTCCTGTATATCTCACCAAAATTATTCAAAATTATTTGACTAGCCGAACCTTACAAGTAAGCTATCAAAATTCATGCTCTGAAAGGACTCCCATTAGAGCTGGGGTCCCTCAGGGCAGTATACTTGGGCCAATTTTATACAATATTTTTACTTCTGATCTTCCTGATGTACCAGAAGGAAAAGGTAGAAGATTATTTGCTGATGATACTTTGCTTTCAGCCAAAGGTCGAAATTTACGGGTGGTACGCAGTAGATTGCAACAAAATTTAAATTCCTTTTTGAATTACTTGAAAATGTGGAAAATTTCTCCTAACGCTTCCAAAACTCAACTTATTTTATTTCCCCATAAGCCAAGAGCAAATTTTTTAAAACCTAATGAAAATCATTCCATAACTTTTAATGGGGTTTCATTAGAATGGTCTGATCACGTGAAGTACTTGGGACTCACACTTGATCGGAATCTTACTTTTAAAAATCACATTGAAGATATTCAATCTAAATGTAATAAATACACTAAATCTCTTTATTCTCTCATCAACAGGAAATCCAGGTTGTGTCTGCGAAACTAGATGTTAATCTACAAACAGGTCTTTCGACCAGCGATAATGTATGCAGTTCCGATTTGGTCTAGCTGCTGCGCGACGAGGAAGAAAGCCATCCAGAGGATTCAGAACAAGGTTCTGAAAATGATTTTGCGGCTTCCACCTTGGCACAGCACCGAAGATCTTCATCGGATTGCAGGCATAGAATCGATCGAAGAGATGGCCAACAAAATCATCTCCAACTTCAGAGGCAAATCGATGCAGTCTTCCATCGCAGAGATTCGTTCTCTTTACAATTAAGTTAGTTTATAGGATTTAGGATTAAGTTTTGAGGACTCTGAATTTATTTTATTTTATTAAGTAAGTATACTAGCTGGACTAAAAAAAAGTGTTGTTTTGTTTGTTAAACTCTGATTTAAGCAAAAATCGGAAAAGTTCGAATGATTTTGATAAAAGTGAAGTAAAGTCATCATTGGGTGAATTCTGTACAAATATAAAAATGTTGTTATTCCATAAATTGTTCAAAATTTCGAAAGATGCAAAGTTTAGGGTGTTCAGGATTATAAAGATGTTTTGGAAATTTTTTTTGGCTTGAAAATCTATCAAAATTCGGATCAAGAAAGATAATGCATATTTATGTTTAAAAAAAACTCACAATATTTGTACAACCTTTTTTTATAATTTTTTTTATTGGCTCACCACACTCACCACAACTGTTCTCAGCACGTCTGGCAGCAAAGGGGAAATATAAAAAATCACGATCAAGATTTAATCGTGCTAAATAGAAAAATAGAGATCTGGGCTTTTGGATGGATTTGAAACGAGTTGGCATTTGAATTAAGAGTTCTTCAACATTGTTTCATAAAAAGATCTTCTTTGTGAGCTACTAGTCTGTATTGTCTAGTTTTGTAAATATTTTCGGCTTGACGAACTCTACATCTTTCACATTGGTTAAAATAAATGACGAGAATAATTGGTAAAAGGGTACTTACAAAAATTATTTCTGGAGATTGAGAATTTAACCAAAGTGTCTCAAACTGCGACATGCAGAAAATTCAATTTATGCCTAGAAAAACATGGTACAGAAGCCAATTTTGTTTTTTGTTGTACACGGATGTGTAATATATGGTTCGAAAGATCTTGACAAGGCAAAAAAAAGTATGTTTTAGGCCGAGAAAATTCATAACTGTTTTATGATGGTCATGAACAGTGTTCGGCACTATAGTGCTGATCCGCTAATCGCTTATTAGTCCGCTAACTTTTTGTTAGCGGATTAATTGTGCCGCTTAATTTTTGGTAAGCTAGCAAATTAAAAAGTTCCGCTATTTTTGGTTCCGCTAATTTAAAACCGCTAATCCCATAATTTTTTTCAAAATTCGTAGATCACTGCTGATAGAAGTAGGTATTTATACTTTTAGTCATTTATCAGGCAAATCAGGCATTTCGAATGGTCTCAATGGAAAGTGTGCGTACTAGAGTCAAATGATAGGAGTATTTTGGGTCACCTCACACCATAGTAATGCAGATTAACCAAGATGGGTAAACAGCAGATGATTCGATCTGTCGACTTTCAGAATCAGCCATATTGATTGCTTCGTTGCGTTTGTTTACCTTTAATTCATAGAACAGCTGAGACCTAAGCTTGCCTTTAAACTTTAGAACATCGAACAACATCGAACATTTTTACATCGTTTAATTGGTTTATTGTTTTAAAGTAGTTGAAATATTCAGATTTAAAAAATTAGTTCTTTTTTTTTATTTCACAGATCAGTTCATATAAAATGAGAAAAAAAAATACCAGAGAAAAAATTGACATTGTAAAGCAGTATGTACATTGAATTGTTCGTTTTGTATTCTATTTATGTTCGAATAGATATTGTATGAACGTTTTGAAACGATTTTGTCATGAAAAACTGGTTGAAGATTTTACCAAAAAAACAACACTATGTTTGCAAAGCATTGGAATAAAAAAAACTTTAGATTCAACTATAATACATGCTATTAACAGTTAATTTTTTTTGTATTGTTTTTAGAAGTTTTAGTTAACTGTGTTTGCAATTTCGGTGTAACATTTATTCTGTACATTCAAATAACACGAAATAAAAAAAAATGGTTTACGTTTTTTGTTGGGTAACATTTAGCGGTAAGCGATTAGCGCTTTAAGCTTTTAGCGATAACTTTTTTAGCACATTTAGCGATTTTAATTAGCGATCGCTAATATTGACTTAGTTAGCGATTTAATTAGCAGCGCTAATTTTTCAGTTAGCGATGCCGAACACTGATGTTAAGTAACGCAACACAGCCATGCTTGACTGTAGGCCGCAAACACTCCTTTTTTAAACTTTCACCGGTTTGCCGCCATTTTCTTGTGATACCATCAGACCCAAATAGCATAACTTTCGACTCATCTGACCAAATCACCTTATTCCAGTCATCACTGATCCATGAAATGTGGTCCAGGGCCCACTACAATCTTTGTTTGATATTTTTTGCGGACAACCATGGCTTCTTAAGCGCTACTCTGCCCTTAAGACCTTTCTTATGAAGACGATTTCACAAGGATTGTGATGTCAGTTGAATGGAAAATTCGCTTTCAATCTGTTTCGCAATTTTCGGAGCTGATAGTCCTCGGTCCAGCTCTGCCTTCTTCACGATAGCTCTGTCAATTCGGCCTGTAGACTATGAAGGACGCCCCGATCGCTTAGCTGGTGAGATTGAACCACGCTTTTTGTACACCTGAACAATCCTAGCAACCGTATCTTTATTACGCTGGACAAAATCGGCAATATTACGGTAGCTTTTGCCGGCTTTTTGATGTTCAACAATCAAATTTCGGATGCTGATCGGAATTTGTGCTTTTTTAGGCATTTTGCTACCAATTTTCAGCAAACACTTTCAAAATCCGTACACCATAAAATCATTTTATATATCCTATGTTCGTTCGATATTGGAGTATTGTAGCATCATATGGAATCCTTATTCCTTATTCACGAGCAACGTCTCGAATCAGTTCAAAAAAAATTTTTTTTGTTATATGCGCTACGTGAAATCAATTGGACCACTTTTCCTCTGCCATCGTATGAATCTCGTTGTAAGCTTATTGATATAGAACCTCCCAGTAAACGCAGAGAATTTTCCCAAATTGCATTTGTAAATGATGTTGTTACACAAAGAACAGACAGTCCTGAATTACTTTCAAAACTAAATTTTTACGCACCCTCCCGTCCATTAAGAAATAAACATTTTTTCTACATTAATCTTTACGACAAGGCTATGCAAAACATCAACCTGATGATGTACAAGTACAATTTACAAAAAAGGCATTCAAAAACAACTTCATAGAACAATGAAACAATAGCTTACATTAGTTTTAAGTAGTTTTAAGTATTGTAGTCTACATAGTTTGACTTGATAAATAAATAAATAACTTCCAATTTTGAACACGAAACACGAAACGAAAACTTTAAGAGCGCTAAATGACAGCTAAATGGACACAATGTTTACATTCAAGAAAGCTGCAGGCTACACACTAAAACATTGAAAAACACACTTAAATCGTAGTATCCATTTGAGGATCGATAAACTATGTTTGCATATTTTTTACCCTTTTTCAAAATTTATCACATGAAACCCCGAGAAAAGATATAAACGCCGTATTTTCAATGGCAATATAATAAATAAACATAAAATGATAAATTGTGGTGGAACATTCATGAAATCAACTTGATTTTCACCAGAAAAACATTACAATTGTAAATTTGTGAGGTGGGTGGATAAACTTTTTTTTGCATACTAAAAGACGAAATTAATATTTGTTCCAGCCTTATTTCAATAAAAATATGTATAAGAATACAAATCACTCGAAACTCTTCCTCAAGGCTTTTAAATTGCGGTGACAGCAATGCATCCGTGGCCCGAAGAAATGCATCAAATAAATTGAAGCCGGCTTCTGAGCTACTCAATCTCGTCTTCTATCCACAGGACGGCAGCCGCAATTACGAGCGAATTACCAGCCAGCAAGGAAGGCAAGGTAGGGGTACCAAGTACCAACCCAAGGTTGTAGGTTTCAATGCAATCCTACGTTTGTCGTTCGACAACAAACAGGGGTCAATGTGTGGATGCTGTTGGAAGTGACAGAAGGGAAGCGTGGGAGGCTGGATTCGGTCGGATGCAGCAGGGTTGACATCCGCTTACGAATGCCTTCTTTCATTCGGTTTTCTCTGCTCGCAGGAAGCGGAAAACATAATTTAACCATGCTCCAGGCTGTCGTATGGAATGATCTCTCGATTCGATTCACCTGGAAGCCTGTCGCCCTTAGTATTTAGTTTGGTTTTATACAGAGAGAAGTGTTACCTTCTAGGCACCTCGTAGGGAAAGGTTTCGAAACCGGAAACGAACCTTGTCATACACAGTAGCGTGCTCCCTGTAGGTACTCTTTGTGTCCCATCAACTGCTTCTTTTCCTCCCACCCGAAGGTGGGGGTGTTGGAACATCGCCTCAGGTGAATGGAACAGATTTACCTGGGTGTCGTTGAGTGTTGCTGTTCCTGTAAGTTACCGGGAAATTCTAGCCAGGACGATTGACTTCTGTTGTGTGTACGATGCACTTTCATCCTGTTCCGATGATATCAACCATTGAGCCTCAACGCTTTTCTGGTGTCACATAAATTACGATGTGCCACCTTCAGGAATCAAACCTAGAGACGGAGATACGTTTATCGGCAAAGCCAGTTTACTTTTCCGGTTGCGAAGAGTAGATCAGCATCTCAAGCAAGAGTGAACGCAAAGTTTTTTTTTAAAATAATTGACCTCTATAAGAAAATTATATTAAATAGAAGAACTCAAGCTCTATCTGATAATAATTGCACCTACCAGTTCGAAAATCCAAGATTTAACACGGTTTGAAAATCTGCATCAATCCTCATAAAAATCAAAGGTCTTTTTTTTTATAAAAAACTTAAAACATTCACAAAATGCTTGATATAAGGTCTTCTCCTGGAGGTTTCTTGAGGACGGAATATCATCACCGCCCAAAACCATGGCTTTTTGTGTGTTTTTTTTTTTAAATAACTGAGATCTTTTCCCCAAAAATATGACGACTATTCTGTGTTTGCATATTTATTCGACCATTTCACTGAAAAAAAGATCACTTAATTGTGCTAACGATTGTCAGAAATAAATTATTATGTTTTTCATTTCCGATCAAATTATAAAATTCGACGTCTATAAGCGAACTAAGCATTACTACTCCTAATGCAAAAAGGGTTTTGTTTACTAGACATATTTGACTTAAATTAGACTTGAAACGATTGTTTAATTTTCTTAAAATAGAATTAGTTATTGTTTTTTAAAGATTTTATTGGTGGGTGGTAATTGATATAAATATACAAAAGTGTTGGTTCCTAATGACCGGTCACGCACATTTTCTTTGTTTTAAACGCATGTTTTGTGTCAAATGTGTAATTGTAAGCATGGCCATAGGAACGCAGGGGGGGACGCTGATTTGGTGGTTAACCCCCCCTCCCATGAAAATCCAAAAAAACCAAGCGAGGTATTCTACTCTACGCTCGAAATTTTTAATTCCGAATCTAATTATGATAACAGAGGTTAATCCAGAGTAACAATCTATACTATAAACTGCTACAATTTTTCAAAATTTTCTCATTTGTTAATAAATATTCAGGTCTGGTTTTTAAAATTGGTATTAATTCTCATATCAAATTTTAATCATATTTTTCGAGACCGTTTTTGATGAAAGTTTTCCGAGTATGAAAAAAAAGGAAAAACATATTTTTACTCAAATTTGAAGTTTTTTAACTTCATTCTTACACAAAATTCAAACATTGAAAGCTTGGAAATGGTAATTTCAAGATTGAAACCTTAGATGCAGATTCATAATTTCAATTTTTTTAATTCCTATTCAAAACACAGATGAAAAATAAATAATTCAAAAAGTGAATTTAGATTAATTCGAGCTACAGAATTTAAATAAAAGAATCATGAATGAGGGCTTCAAAACTTGCTTCAAAACATTCTGAGCTGGAATAAAGATTCGAAAATCCTTTTATTTTTGTACATTTCAGAAATCGTTTAGAAATACTGATACAGATGCAAGCTTAGTTTTTAATTAAAAATTTGAATTCAGATTCAGAATGCAGATTTAAAACATATAAAAAGATTTGTGAATAAATTTAGCGATCAACATAAATTGTTAAGGATGAGGTCATGAGCTTGTCAATTCAATTTTTAGATTTCAAATTTTTGATCAGAATAAGTTTGTACACTCAATTCAGCTGATGGTTTCAAATACAAAGTAGAATTTGTGTTATTTTTTTAAGTTTTGTTTCACGCTAAAACCCTAAAAAAAAAACATATATCTACATACATTTACTAACCTAAAAAATCTGCACCAAATTCTATATTTTCTCGGTGTATTATTGACCATTATTAACACATTAAGAATCGCGAGAAAATCTAAGCCGTCATACACCAAAATTTGGCATTTTATATTTCATAAGTTTTCATTTTCATTTCATGTTCATAAGTTTACATTTGAATCTCGAATAGGGAGCAAATTAACAACTAATTTAATATTCGGCTTCCACGCGCCGAAGAAAATAAGTTCTTAAATTCTTCACACCTGTGGAAAAGGTGAATTTTTTTGATCATGACCTATGAATTTTATGAATGGGTTGATTCCAATATAAGTGAGTAATGATCTACAAAGAGTGCTTTTTCATACACAAATTTATGATTTTTAATGTCAAAATTTAGACTTGTTATAAAGTTCAGTTAGCAAGTCAGTTACCTCCTCCAGTTCGAGTTCAAGAGTTAACATCAAATACAGTTGTACTGAAGGCCGGATTAACCGGGGGGCAATTGGCTCAGGCCCTCCGGCTCGCATAGGCCGTTAGACAAATTCTAGGAATGGAAACCGAAACCAGATAATCGGAAATTAAATGCAAAATTCAACAGCTTTAGGGGGCCAAGTGAAATTGTATCTCAAATATTTTCACACTTGTATAATTGAGAGGCCCCCTAGAATATGTATTGCAGAATTTTTCCTGTGCTTATGTGGGCTGACAAAATTAGGGTAAACTTGTTTTTCCAAAAACTGGAATTTTAAAATCGATTACTGTGATTATTACAAAACAAAAATCAAGAGGAAACTGTTTAAAACGTATTTCAAACTCACAAAAAAAAAACAATTATAATAAAGCTAGCTCAAAAAACCAATACACCCAATTTGAATTATCTGCTTTCATGGATAATGTGAAAAAACTGGCAAAGTATTGAATTGCTTTTTTTTTCAATTTTCTTGCAACCGGGTGAACCCGTTGTTTTCATTACTCGTCCACTTTCATAAAAACGAGTTTTTCGAAATATATAAGGGGAATCTGGAATGCTTTCCCAATAATAAATAATTCATCATTTTCTTTCAATTATTGAATACAGAATATGTTTACGGATTTGTTTTGATTAGCAATTTTTTTCTCAAAATTTTGAATAAAAAAGGCTATGACTTTGACGGTGGCTGGATTTACTTGATCATTGCAATGTCAATTTTTTAATAATAAAAATAATTATCAGAAAGAACATCCCCCATTTTCATTAAGTACAAACGTCTTACAAATTACAAGGAACATTGAATAAGCTTCCAACTTTTACATTTTTAGTTAAGGAATTTCTAAATATGCAATTTTAGGTAGAGTCAGGTATGCTCAATTATGCTATTTTAAACACTTAACGTTAGAGATAGCATATGTAGATACTTATTTTTGAATGTTCGACTGTTTATTGTATGGAAAATTGAAGCTAAATAATGGAAGGTTTGAAATACACACTGAATTTATTTTATTTCTTTTTGGAGTCTTTTAAGAAATTATGTAATTTTTTTTTGTGTTTGACCTGGTTACCATATTTTGCAACTTTTTTCCAAAAATAAATCAAGAAAAAATAAAAAATAAATTACTGTTGTTGCTTGAATTGACAATACTGAATGCTTCTTTTAAGTTATAGTCTTGTCTATTTTATTCTAGTCTTGGATTTGAAATTCGAATTAATTGTTTCTAAGGTAATTCTATTTTTAATTATCATCTTAAGGAGTAAATATCCTGAATTCAGCATACCATTTTCCAATCGGTTATTCTCTTAATATAAAAACATTCTCGCAGTTGGATTGCAAATGATGGGTTTTAAATTTGAAAATGTAATCTTACATTTTTAACACATTATTTGAAATGTATTTTTTGTAGTTCAATGACATGAAATTGAAATAATTATTTGGACTATGAATCATAAATTAAGTAATTCCTGCTAAGGTTCTGATTAGTATTTTTGAGCTGTTTCTCAAATCTTTTTAGCAAATTAAGAATTTAATTTATGAAACTGAATTGTGATTCTGAATAATATCTGATTTATTGTTCTGAATTTCTCTTATGAACTCTTATGGAAATTGATTTAATTTCTTCCAGAATTTACATTTTTTATAAGTTGGTTAACTTTTCCGCAGTATTGTGTTAACAATTAATGTTTGAAGATAACAGAAACTACATACTACGCATACTGAATTCGTTTCGTGTATATTTGAAATATTGTGTATTTATGAGGATTGTATTAGGAAAAAAAACTCTATAATCGGGACCACCCTAGAAAATTTGGCCCTGGTTGTTCTTAATAAGTTTTCAATAAATGTCTACCAAATGCACCGTTGATAAGAAGTTTCGAATGCTGTAAACATGGTATAACTCTTACCTGTCGGCCACTTATGGGATTCGAACCCAAAAGTTTTCTTGCCGATACCGGGAATCGAATCCAGTTCGTCTGGCACACCAAAACCAGACTCGCGCCAGCCTATCCGCTAAACCACATCAGCGCTTGTAACTGGTACGAGATTTTTTGATTTTCAAAGTGCTTGGGAGCTTCGAGAGTCTACAAGAATATACAATGAACTGAATAGTGAACAGTGAATTAACTACTTCGGCTGAATAACTATTTGGACTGAGTGCTGAAAAACTATTGAACAGATTTTCATAAATTATAGCTTTTAAGAACAAACTATTTTTATAGTTTTGGAATCCCTCATAGAGAAAGAACAAATAAAAAGATTCATATTTAAAACTTGAAAGCTTCGATTTCAACGCTTTGATAGTCGTCGGGGAGTTTAACGGGGGAAAATAAATTTGATAAGATAATTAAATCTGAGGTTTTTTAGTATAATACATTTCAAATTCGTTAATCAATTTATTATTTTTGAGTAATTTTTCGTTATCTATGTGTTCAATTCTACCATCCAATTTTGAAAAGAATTATTCTAGAACCGTTTGGTACTACGAATTCAAACAAATGATATCTCTAAATTTCAACGTTGATCAGTCTTCACAATGATTAATGAGATGATTGTGTCCAAGAATGTAAGCCAAATCCCTGTTTATCATGCAATGATAAACAGGGATTTGGCTTACAACAATTGGAAAAATTCAAAATCTGTTGATGATAGAAATAAATATAAAGTACTGATAAATAAAGTAAACAATCTCATACTCGAAGCAAAATGAATCGTGACAAGACACAGCTTAATTTGGATTAACCAGCAAGAAAAAATTCTGGAATAACTTGAAAAAGTTTGGTTTAACTAAATCATCAGGAAATACAGCAACAACAATTTTTACAGCTAATGAGATCAATAATTACTTCTCCTTAAATTTTTCTAGAACTATCAATGAACAACAGTATTATCCGAATAACTTACACGGTTTTGAATTCAAGTGTTTTGAAGAACAGGAAATCATAAACGCAGTTCATTCTACCAAATCAAATGCAGTAGGAATGGATGGTATTCCTATCAAACTAATCATAATAATTTTACCATATGTTCTACCCTCTATTAGTCATATTTTTGACATAATTATTGAAAATTCAAAATTTCCGTGCCAAAGGAAACATTCGAAAGATATTCCTATTCAAAAAAAGCTAAATCCCATGAGTTATCCAATCTTTGACCAATCAGTATATTAAGAACAGTTTCCAAAATCTTTGAAAAATTGATTAAATATCAGATACAGTGAATCAAATTGTCCCTGATATTGTCTTGAAACAATCGACAAAGTCGGCGTGTGGTTTTATCTTTATTCTTTCTCTGTGCGACAACCTTCTGTCTCTCCCGCATGTGTATCATGACAAAATGAAATAGGTAGTCAAGAATTGTCGCGTCGTTGAGAAGATAATGACAAATTCTAATGTTAAATTGTCCTGAAATTTACAACTTGGGACAATTCGCTTCGCTTATGTGGGTAATCTATCTGATTTCGTAATAATGAAAAATTGTGTGACCAGATCAAAAGCTATCTGAGAAGAGATCTTAGCCTAACTTTAAGGGAAACCATGCTAGAAGTAGTACAGGGACACTAGATCGAGGCCGTGGCCAATCTGGCCGGTTCCGGAACGAAATATATCAAAGTTATCGGATTGAGACTTGCAACATTTTGATAGAAAGCTCTTGGCCTCTTCATGAAAGGAATCGATAGGAGAAGTGATTCGGGGACACTTGATCGTGGCCATGGCCAACCAGGCCGATTCCGGATCGAAATATGTCAAAGTTATCGGATTGAAACTTTTTACATATTGATAGAAAGCTCTTCAACATGAAGGGAATCGATAGGAGAATCGATTCGGGGACACTGCGTCGTGGCCATGGCCAATCTGTTCCGGAACGAAATATGTCAAAGTTATCAGATCAAGACTTGCGAAATATTGATAGAAAGCTTTTGGCCTCCATATGAAGGGAATCGATAGGAAAAGAAATTTGGGGACACCGGGTCGGTGCCATGGCCAATCTGGCCGGTTCCGGAACGAAATATGTCAAAATTATCGGATTGAAGCTTGCGACATATTGATGGAAAGCTCTTGGCCCCTTCATAAATGAAATCGATAGGAAAAGTGATTCGGGGACACTGGGTCGTGGCCATGACCAATCTGGCTGGTTCCGGAACAAAATATGTCAAAGTTTTCGGATTGAGACTTGCGACATATTGATAGAAAGCTCTTGGCCTCTCCTATCGATTCTCTGCATGAAGAGGCCAAGAGCTTTCCATCTATATGTTGCAAGTCTCAATCCGATAACTTTGACATATTTCGTTCCGGAACCGGCCAAATTGGCCATGGCCCCGACCCAGTGTCCCCAAATCGCTTTTCCTACCGATTCCCTTCATGTTGGGACCAAGAGCTTTCTATCAATATGTAGAAAATTTCAATCCGATAACTTTGACATATTTCGTTCCGGAACCGGCCAGATTGGCCATGGTCACGATCAAGTGTCCCCGAATCACTTCTCCTATCGATTACCTTCATGAAGAGGCCAAAAGCTTTCTATCAATATGTCGCAAGTCTCAATCCAATAACTTTTATATATTTCGTTCCGGAAGCGGACAGATTGGCCATGGCCACGACGCAGTGTCCCCGAATCTCTTCTCCTATTGATTCATTTCATGAAGAGGCCAAGAGCTTTTCGTTAATATGTCGCAAGCTTCAATCCGATAACATTGACATATTTCACTCCGGAACCGGCCAAATTGGCCATGGCCACGACCCAGTGTCCCCGAATCGATTCTCCTATCGATTTCCTTAATGAAGAGGCCAAGAGCTTTCTTCCAATATCTCTCAAGCTAAGATCCGATGCTTTTTAATTACTATTTTCGGAACCGCTTATCCTTATATTTTTCAACAGCAACAAACGAATGTTCTGAAAAAATATTATCGGAATCAATCAGCAAAGAAATTTGTCTTTATCGTTCCGAGCGTACGACAACGACAAAGATTTTATTTTTTTTGTCATGAAAAGTTCAAGTTGGGACAATTTCATTATCTTTCGATAGTAGGCGATTTTTGATTCACTGATCAGATAACTAAATACCTTAACCAAAACGACATTCTATTTGAATTTCAATCCGGATTTCGTTCATCTCACAGCACAGAAACCGCTCTATGAAAGTACATGACGTTATTGCGCACACCTTGGATAAAAAAGGATTTGCAGCTCTGTTGTTAATAAATTTTGCAAAAGCCTTCGATTGCGTTTCGCATTCAAAGCTTGTTAACAAACTGCAAACTAAACACAATTTTTCAAGATCAGCTTCCGAAGTTGTTCAATCGTATCTTGAAGGGCAAATTGTATTTTTCAACGAATGTTTTTCTGAATTTGTATCCATTCATTCGGGAGTTCCGCAAGGATCGATTTTGGGACCTTTATTTTTCTCGCTCTTTATAAACGACCTTCCATCTGTTCTACAGCACAGCTCAATTCATCTATTTGCTGATGATGTACAGTTATACTTCTGCGAGAAAAATGCATCAAACCTGAATGAGTTCTACGCAGAAATAAATCAGGATCTTGCTAAAATAAGTGAATGGTCTGATGTTAAGCTCTTACAAATAAACCCCTCAAAAACCAAAGCACTGTGTTTTGGTTGACAGTTAACCTCACAAGTTTCTCCACAAGTTGTTCTTAACAACACTACTATGCAGTTTGTAGACTATGCTGAAAACCTTGGAGTAATTTTCGAACGGGATCTTTCTTGGAATCGACATATTAATGCTCAATGCTGCAAAATTTACGGTGCGCTGAAAAGACTAAACCTATTGACAAATCAATTGGACGTCTCTACAAAATTCAAACTTTTAAAAACCTACACAGTAAACGAAAATTACCGAGTTCTGTAATTTTTTTACCGAAATCCTAACATGTGGAGTTCGTTAAACTGTTTGGTAATTTTTTCGGTAAAAAATAAACGAACATCGGCAAATGAAGAATCGATTTACCGATGTTCGTTGGTGTTGTATGTTGGAATAATTTTCCCTTTAATCTTAAATCAATTCAAAATAAATAAGAGTTCAAAAGGAGTTAGCTGGAGGAATTCGTGGAGTAAAACGACATATAAATAAATAAGAATCAGTATGATAGAACGATTAGTTGTTAAGGAATTCTTAGAAATGAAACTACCACATTGTAACATTTAAAAAGATTGTTATCTTAAGTAGCATGATTCAATAAACAATAATAATAATAATAATAATAATTCAAGAATAGAAATATTGAAATAAAACTCAAATAAAACTTTTTTCAAAACATTATAATAGTAACTTCGGTTAAGATGATTCGTTTTCGATAACTTCAAAAAACTATTAGAGGAACTTGCAACATTTAAGAAAAACTATTCATAAAACAGTATGAAATTCAAAAGTGAAATTGGCAAACATACAACTGAAAACATGAAAAATGAGTTTTTAATATGGTTCAACAAGATTTGGAAGTCTATTAAGAAATTTCTTAGTGAATATAACTTGAATGAACCATTGAACAGGGAACCATCTTGAAAAGATTTTTATTAGATGGAGGATTGGAAAATCAAAAAACAATGTTACCATTTGAAGATGAAAAATATAAGACGAAATGAAACGAATAAACCCAGTGAAATCGATAAACAAAGTTGAAAGCCTCAATAAAAACTTTTAAAAGACTAACAAATTTCTTGTAATGATGAATATAAACTTAAAAATGTTGAAAATTAAAACGACTCATATTGATTTAAATTTTTCGTGAACCCGAGCAAGGCCGGGCAAAATGAGCTAATTTTTTATAATAATTCTCATTAAATTCAGATTTTTCTTTCATTTCTTTTTTTGTATAAGCAATGGAGCAAAGGACTATCTTAAATCAATAATCAAAGACAAACTTCATTCCAAGCTTATTTGAAATTTCTGGATGATTTAATACATTTTTTATTTCTTCCATGCATTTTTTTATACAAAGTGAATCGCGTTGCGTACTTCAAGAATCAACCAAATCATCTTAAATTTCACACTGATGCCTGGTTATCCAAAAGTATCGAAAAAACACGTAAGCAAAAAGCCATTTTTGCAATGGTCTAGTATACACCGCAGCTCCATAGAGATGTAAGTGTATACATATATTTTTTTGAGAAAGTTTCAGCCATTGTGCAATTTCTTATTTCTTTTTCAAAAAGAGGTGTAAGTTTCTAGGAATTCACGAACATTAAGCGAATAATTTCTCTAGCACCATTTCCGTTAAGTAAAAACTTATCAATTGCAATTCGAAACATTTCTTCACACACCTTATTTGAATCCAGACGAGATTGTATATTTCTCTGGCAAACGGGGAAAATGTACCGTGTAATTTTCGATCAAAAATTAAAAAAAAACTGTTCTATTGATTTTTCCGGTAAAGCCCGCTGTGGTTTTGATTCAGTAGGTATCAATTCATTACCAAATAATCGAACGGCCAAAATTCCTAACCCTTTATTGCCCACTTGCTCTTATCGATAGAACTTGTGTAACACCTTGCAACTAATCCAATCGACCTTATCTACGCTTGGACGTAATTGTACAATCGGCTACCGTTTAATCAATCAGGGTTAAAATATGCAGTTAAGATATGGTTAATCCTAACCTTTTGGCACCGGTGGCAGTTTTATGACCTCTATTCCGGGGTCTGATAGGCTCTGGATTTTTCAAGTCTAATCAATTTCATAAGCTTAGAAAACTCTCAAGAATCAGTTTTAGCTGTACAACTGATCGGATCGGTTGTAAGCCCGGAAAAATGGTGAGCAAAATAGTGATCGTTGCCCTAGTGGCTCTGGCCGCTTTCGTTTTGGCCGAAGAAGTGAAGAAACCCGTTCGAATTGCTCCGATTGTGGACAAAATGTTGAAATCCTACAAGCCACCGGGTGTTCCGGAAGGTTACAATTCCACAAATCCGCACACCATCGGATACATGCACCGCACCCGGGTCGATCATTTCAATCCCCAAAGGCGGGAAACTTTCGAGTTCCAGTACTTCTCCAACGATGAGTTCTATCGACCGGGAGGACCCATCTTCATCTTCGTGGGAGGACCGTGGCCAATTGAACAGTACTATATCGAACATGGTCACTTCCACGATATTGCCTTCTACGAGGGTGCCTGGATGTTCACCAACGAACATCGCTATTATGGACGCAGCTTCCCGACCGCGTAAGATTTTTTTGAATACTGTAGAAACTGGAAATTTTAAATCAAGATTAATTCTTACTACCGTAAACTGAAGTAGCTTTGATCAACATGAAATTTTTCCACTTAATCAGTAACTAAAACTTAAGTTTAAATACAGTTGCGTTCAAAAAAGAATGAAATCGCGTGAAGCCGCGCACCCACTTCCAACTTTGACAAGCTGCCATTTCTCTCACGGTTGATATTTTTGTATGAAAATTTCACACAATCTAGTACAACTATCCAACTAACGCTCTACAAAATTTGAAGTCTTTACAATGACAGAAAACGAAGTTACAGCTATTCACGTAAAAAAGGGAAATTTGGAGTTCCGTCACTAAATTTCCTGTAACTTTGATGATTTTCATTGAAAAATCTTGAAATTTGGTACAAAGATGCAAAAATGTTTGATCTAATACCAGGCCAAGTTTCGTCAAAATCGATGAACGTGATCAAAAATGGTGTCGGGTACAAAATAAGGTTCATTATCGCCAAGCAGACGATTTCATTCTTTTTTGGACGGATGTTTGTATGGAAAACATCATAATCCATTTGTTCTCCAAATTTCCCTTTTTTACGGGAATAGCTGTAACTTCGTTTTCTGTCATTGTAAAGACTTCTAATTTTGTAGAACGTTAGTTGGATAGTTGAACTAGATTGTGTGAAATTTTCATACAAAAATATCAACCGTGAGAGAAATGGCAGCTTGTCAAAGTTGGAAGTGGGTGCGCGGCTTCACGCGATTTCATTCTTTTTTGAACGCAACTGTATCTGCAAAATGGGAGGGTCTATAGAATTGTTTGAAGGTGAAATTTCATTTGTTTTTAAATAAATTTTTAAAGTAATGTTTAAAAATTTTGCCCTTAAATTCAAGAACTGTAATCAAGAGTTGTTTAAGAAATTTGCTTTGCAAAAATATAGTTTTTTTTTATGATTTCAGAAACTTTGCTCAGCACTTCAATGATCAAGTGAAAAAAAATGTGTTCATCGTCTACATTTATAAATAGTTGATAATAAACCTTGGGGATGAACGGGCTACTTACAACTTCATATCTTTAATTTTCTACATAAAAATAGATTTTTTTTGTAGAATTTTATTAACAGTCATTGGAATAGATATTAGAATAAAACGTAAATTTATATAACAAGGACATATTCACTATTCTACTGAACATATAAAAAAACTAATAGTCAAAAGGAATTCATATGTTTTTTACATGACATCATGTAAAAAACACATAAATTAGTTTGATTATTAGTTAATTAAAATTTTATCTCTAGCACGTTTAACGAGAACCGCAAAGCTCTTACTTTTATCTTGACTTGCTTGTTTCCACTTGAATCACAAATATCAGCGCTTTAATTTTTAACAAGTTCAATTTCGAAAAACGTTATCAATAATTTTTTGGTTACAGTTTCCTTTTTTAAATAAAAAGGTTTTATTTCTTGCCAGGAATTTTACACTTGATGGCATTCTTCCCTCCCATTTAAGTTTATTATTGAGGCTCAAGCTGAAAACTTACATAAACGGAAAATAAAAAAAAGGTAAAATTTACCGAGAAGCGAGGTGATTTTTTTCCACAACTCTTTCGAGTTAAATTTTACCTTTCTTTCATTCACCTAGCAAAAAGGTAAATTTTTACCTTTTTCGCATTCACCAAGAAAAAAAAAAAGATACCTTTCCCCCATTCACTTATTTAAAAGGTATATGATAGTTGGTTTGATAGGTTTTTTTTTTAATTTAAAAAAAAAACATAATTCATTCAAAAAATTATATTTATTTGAAATAAATAGAGACTTCCATTTCATATTTATTTTTGATATTTGAAATGACCGTGTTTAAAATAAATGTTGAGGCCAGTCCTCTGTTTCCGTGGCTCGTGGTAGTCCGGCTTCGCGTTCTTCCAAGCACCACCATGGCCGCTGAATCCTCCTGCACTGCCTTAACACATTCATGCCCTTCTCTGTTCGACTAATCCGGTCAGGTCCTGCTTTTCCGGAATGAAATCTGGAGGGTGACATGAAATACACCTCGAAGCTCTGTATATGACGAGAACCAGCACAACTAAATGATTTCTAAGAAAACACTTACCATTCTGTTCCTATTTTTCCATATTGGGCATGAAGCAAAACTTGTTCCTGAACGACAAAACAGCTTAACCTCAATAAACGGGCTCGACAAATATTTACTTTTTTCCAGAAGAAATGTACCTACCGTTTTGTTTAGCTACGTGGTAAGTTTTACTTGGATTTACCTTTTTCTATGTGAATTCAACTTTTTTATTCAGCTCAGTTCAGGTGAACTTCACCTTGCTACGAGGTAAGATTTACTTTTTTGGATTCATCTTTTTTCTCGGTGAATTGTACCTTTTTTCAGCTCAATTCAGGTAAATTTCACCTCGCTGAGGGGTGAGTTTCATCTTGAAGAGGTAGAAAATACCTTTTTGGCTTTCACGAAAATTCACCTTGCCATCTCGGTAAATTTTACCTTTCTTTTATTTTCCTTGTATAGGCACTATTTTATTAGAACGAATTATAAGTACCGTGAACTAGGGCATCATGCAACACATTTTATCTTCAAAAGCTTCTAAAAACTTAATATTTATTTAAAAAAATTTGGTTCCTGAGTTATATACCCAAAAGTATTAGTCTAGGATGAAAAAGCAATATAAAGTTTGTAGGTGATATCATTAAACCAATCCGTCACACGATCGATAAGCATATAACCGAATAATTGAATGTTTTTTCGGTGAAAATAAAAGCCACGTTTAAATTGCATCACTTTATACTACTTTATTTTCGTGTACCAATGTATAAACTTAAATGATAACTGAAGTTTAAATTTCATATTTAATTTCTCGATATGTTTTTTAAATAAAAAAATCTCTTAACCCTTCATTTCATGATTTTTTATTTTTTCTCGAAAAAATTCATGAAGGGAAAAATAATGAAAAAATATTATTTTCACATATTTCGGTTATTTAGCAAAAATATTAATTGTTGCAAATTTGCAACAACATGAAACGGTTACACCTTTTTTTCTTCAAACTCGGCAACTGGAAATAAATGCTTATTCCAAATTTCTTTTGTACTAATCATAGTTTTCGCACAGGAACTTCGCAAATCTAGATTTCTGGACACCAAGAAAGTTGAGAATTTAGCCGGGAGTAGTTATGTATATTGGTTATCCACCATGGGTGCACGGATTCACCGCAGTTTCTGCCTAAGTATGTGCTCACATGCATTCTTGGACCGACCCCATGGCTTCGTATGAACTGTTATGGAGTGAAGTATTGCGTGTTGATGTAGGAATATTTTGGAAGAACGAGTCAATTAGGTTACTCAGAGGTATTCCGGCATCCGTGTATATACCTGGCCAGCTGGCAGCTGGTTAAACATTCATATAATCAGTTATAAGAGGAAACACATCTTACCTGTCGGCTTATTATGGGATTCGAACCCAAAAGTTGTCTCGCCGATACCAGGAATCGAACCCAGCCTGGCACATCGGAACCAGAATCGCACCAGCCTATCCACTAGACTACAAAGACTCTCGAGAAATTAGTTAGGAGTAGTTATGCGATAATACACCACCTACTGAGGAAATTATTCCTTACGTTTGCTTAAAGGTGCTAAATGGAAAGCTTCTTACCTATACAACTTTTCTGAACATAACCTTGAACAAATCAACACAAATCAATTACGAAAACGTATTTAAATTGGTTCTGATAAAGATTCTAAATCTTAAACCATACCATAACTATATGCCAGTTTTAATAAACAAACTTGAGTATTGAAGAGCAAAATCTCAATTTAGATTTGAAGGAATGATCCAATTACAAATTACATTAAATTATTAAATATCATTTGTTGGCAAAATTAAAAGAACAATAAAGATTTCTTCGGAATTGGCATTAGAATTTGGAACATGATTCTATAATAAGAATTCAAACTTGAAATCAGTTTATGAATAAAAAAGAAATAAAAATAAAACTAAATCCAATAACAAAAAGTTTCAAATTAAAATCCACTTCCAGAGCTTCCAGGAAAAGGTTCAATAGTATGAATAAAGAGCATTTTTCGTCGATTGATTATAAGAAACGGCTCATACTTTAGTAAAAAATAATGAGCATTGTTATTTTCAATCAAATCATTCATTTATCTCTAAGAAAAAAAGGAAAAAAAACCTCAAACCTCGGTTATCGAATGTTGGCAGATAGTGCTGAATTTTCAAGTGGAAAAATAAAAAAAATGTATTCGTTGTTTGTTATTAGATTTTTAAGCTCTCTGGATAAAGCCCCGTACTTGAATTTGTATCACGTTCAATAATATAGAAATTTTGAAAATTGGTGTATGCTTATTTTGCAAGTTATGAAGGCATCCGACAATTTTTTTTATTCAGAATATGTATTTGTTATACCAATGGGCCGCGGAAAAAAAATCAAAATAATGTGTTTTAAATACGCTGGATTACAAATCCTATATAAGTTAATTATTCAGACCAGCCCTAGTTTAAAATTTGATAAATTTTGAACTTTAAATAATATTTTTCTAGTTTTGATCACGGTTTAGAGCAAAACTTTTATTTTTTTCACCTCGGGGGGGCCCTCTTTATTCAGAGGGGGGGGGGGGGGGCGCAATTTTCCTCATTCCCCCCCCCCTCTTAATACGGCCTTAACATGATAATAAATAATTAATAACGAAAATATTTTCATCGGGAAACAAATACACTGTTTAACGATGCAAGTTTCGAAAACACACTAGGGTACTACCGTTGTATGGTGTTGCAAATTTGCAACAGTTATTGAAAACCCGTTATATGAGAGAAAAATAAAAAAAAATTCTCAAACTTTGTTTATTATGTAAATTACTTTAGTGGGAACACTAAAATATTTTTTTTTTTGAGTCGAAAAAAATTCTCAATATGAATTTCACTAGGCCAAAAATTTGAAAAATAAGGCTTTTTCCACATTCCATATTTTTCAGATTCAAGTTGTTGTTTTTGTACCTTTAAGCACTAAAAGTAATTTTTTTTAATTGAACATGATCTTTAAGTTAGAAATATTATTCCCATCGAAAAAAAAATTGACTTTTTAACTAACTGTGAAGTTTATAAGAGTTTTAATTAATTGTTGCAAATTTGTAACTTTATGAAACGAAGGGTTAAGTATACATTTATCATCTAGATTGAATACTTAGTCTTACAAACTTATTAAATACGATATCGTACCTCTTAAATGCATAGTGTTGTTTCAAAAAACAGTTTCTGAAATCCAAACAAATTTATTTTTTAATAGAAATTTGAGAAGATAGGCAATGGAATTCAGAAAAAAAATGTAGGCTCAATCAATCACAAACATCTTCCTAAATCATATGAACTTTTTTTTTTAAAAGAAAGTTGCATAACTGTTTTGGTATAAAAAAAAATTCAAAAACTGAGCTCAGATGCTAAGAAAAATGTCATTATGCAAAAAATGTTGAATTTTACTGATCATAAAGACATTTTCAAAAAATAAAGTAAAAGTAAAAATATGATTTTGTTCTAAAAGCTTATAAATTATGTGTAAATCCAATAAATTTTCTATTCTGTATGTTTAACTCATGAAGGGTTCTGTTACTCAGCATTGTTCTCTCTTTTTTCAGGACAATTATAGATAATGACGTGTGATCAGGGCCGTCTGTGATTCAATTTATCTCAAATGCTATCCCAGAGAATACAAAACATTTTAAACGTGTAAATAAACTGAAGATGAGTACTATCTTCAAAAAGCCATGTTTAAAAAAAGTTTATGGTATCTTCAAATAAAAATTGTTAATTAATCACGTGCAAACATTGCGGAAGAGTATAGAAATTACTCTAGAATGAAAGCTCTGATATAAACTGCAAATTTCAAAATTTAATTCTAATTTTTTTTAATACCCTTTCTATGATTCTCTGATTAGAAAAATGACCGGGTCGATATTTGAAATGATTTGCTTTTCATCATTGATCGCCTGGTTTGTGCTTCATTGTGAAATATTTACCTAATGACAGTTGGGAAGAATCATGAAGATTTGAACAATAGAAAACAAAATTAAATTCAATTCAATTCGAATTCAAAATTTCAAATGAAGTTTTGAGGAACCAAGTATGAATTAAATTTAAACAAGAGATTCAAAGTTGCACTCAGAGCCAAAGCAGAAATTGCACCAACTGTGAATTTCAATTTTATATCTTTGAAACACAGATGAAAACCTTTTCAGAAGATGTTTATGAATATGATTCTTATCAGATAAAAAAATGTTGTCAAATTGTTTTTCTAAATATGACAAAAGTTTCATTCGATGCCCTCAAAGCCAAAGGGGTATATCGAAAATGATCGATTGAAAAAAAAAATAGAATGCATAGGGATTAAATGATTAAAAGTCAGATAAGGAATCCAAATGAGTTTTGTACCATAAACAAAGATCCCTCCTCAAAATTCAGAAAAAAACATGAACATGAATTGAATTTCAGTTACTGAAAAAAAAACAAGACTTGAAGATCATAATGAAATGGAAATGTAGAAAGGATAAGATTTAAAGCATAAAAATATCATGTTAAGAGAATCACTCAGTGATATTAGCAAATCAACTATGATATCGTTTTTATAATAATTTGAAAATGATCATTTGGAGAATGATATGCTTAATTCAGGACATTCACTTAAGTAGATGATAAAACTTTTGATAAATCAGTTGAAAATATTTCAATATTGATCGAATTTTTTTTCGAATTCGGTTTACTTATTTTTGTCCAGATTTTGGGTTGAAAATTTTGAAGTTCATTAGATACTGAGATTTTGATATTCACAGTCCGCAAAATACGGGAGAACTCCGCATTTTATTTTAGCCGGTTTTAATAATAGCAGTTTTGAAAAATCCAATAAAGCAGCAAATAAAGTTTTGAAAAATCCATCAATGCTTGAATCGTAGTTGAAAAAAAAAAACTTTTATAAAGTTTACCTTAAATTATTAATATTCTGGTACTGTGCAACTTCCGTTGTTGTAAAATGAATGTTTTATTTATTTAATTGGAAAGGAGTTATAACATACTTCATTATCATCATGTTCAATTGGTATGTTTAAAGCAAACCTAAATCAATTTTTATTTCAAAATCGATAGATACTTGCTCATAAATTGTTTATGATACATAGAGTCAGATTTTGTCAGCATCCCGGTGAGAAGTAAAAGTACATTTACTACCCATATTAATTTAGCCGGGCCCACTGTGGTAGATATTTGCTCATAAAAATCTAAAAGCAAGGATTCCTAATTGAATCACAATTTGATAAATAAAAATTATCGAAACATATTGCTTAATGATAGTTGGATTTAAAGTCAACCGTAGACGTAATATATATTTATACAATAATTGAATAAGTTGTGGGTAAGTTGTTATACTTATTGTTAAATTTATACGTTCCATGCTTCGGAAGATTTTGGAAAACTTAGTTTGTATGCTTTTTTCAATCATTCTTCTTCATTCGGACATATTAACAAGTTGTTTTCAGAAACAAAAAACAAAAAAGTAATTTCCGGTTTTTTGTTGAGTTTTTTTTTCTTTGTGATGCTATTATTTCCAACACCAGTAAATAATTAAAAATATCCCCAAAAATCTTCACAAAGTCAAAACCATACAAAAACCAATTTCAGAATATTCATCTTCTTGAAATACACACACCAATAAATGTTTTGTGAGAGAAATCAAATTTACCGGGTTTTAAAATTATCGTAGTTTACGAATTCAGAAAAAAAATGCAATTTTTTACGGATCTGAGGAAATGGTGAATTTTTTGTTTTTTGTTTTTCATTTAAACTTCTTTTAAATGACCTGGAATATTTCAGCATGAATCATTTTTGGAAAATCAAATTTTTTTCATTCACCTCGTTGGATTACAAGAACTTCAACTAGTAGTAAAAATTAGTTATCATTAATTTTTTTTGAGTTCTATTTAGTAGAATGCATTAGATTTATTACCTTATTTATTTATTTGTCAAACACTATTTTTCAAACAGAATTTTTACCCTCATTAAGTTTGTAGAGTTCTTCTTACATGTAAATAATCTTCTCGTTTCTTTATTTTACACTAAGAAGAAAAAGTGAAAAATAAAAAAAAATCACTACTGTACATTTTTTAACAAAATAAGCATGCTAAACATTATTAACGTAAGAATTATTCATCTGAAGTAAATAATTTTTAACAAGTGTTTGTTTTAGCTTAGCTTAGCTTGATTCGTGAGTAGTGAATTCACGTTAAACCTTAAAACTCAGAATATCTGGTATTAAAAATATATGCGCATTAATTTTTCATAATCAAATTACGTAAACAATCATTTCAAGTTCTAGGATCGTTGAATTTTTACAAGTAATATTCGTTTGGTAGGAAACATGATTCAACGAGCATATTTAATAAATAATTGTAATTTCAAACGATTTCTAGACTTTCATCAGGGTCTTTAATGTTTCGAAAAAAAAATTTCCGTTTATTTTCATGTTGAATAAAAATTAAAAAAAAAAAAAAGATTTTCTCCGCCATTTTACCACTTCACCGTCCCAGATATTTTTACCCATTAGAGTTTTTGTTCATCTCTCTTGTTTCTAAACCAATTTTTACAAAATTTATAGTTTTGGAAACCTTGTAACGCAATTCATATATGTGTTTCAAATAATAATTAGCTGCAACACTACAGATTTTGTTTTTCTAAGTCTTAGAAAAAAAGGTCCAAAAAACATGCTTTAAAAAAGACTGTAGCTCAGCTACGGAGTGCTCAAAAGCCAAAACGTCTGTTTTGTGTCAAAAAACATGAATCCGCGAACGTTCGAGGAAAAGTGCGAAGTCTGGCTTATAAATTAAGACATTCAGTGCTGGATAGGACACAAATGATGAGACAGTGTGTCAAATAAAATAAATTAAATTTAAATGATTTTTTTTTGTGGTGTGGTGAAAGTGTGGTTATAATTTCTGGAACATTCTATAGTGTCCAACAAAGCGAAATTTAGAAGCTTTAAGTTGCTCACAAGGTTATATTTTAAGGAAATTTTTCCGGATCATGACCATAAAAATTGCAAAAATTGGTGTAAACCCGTTCTTTTCAATCAATGAACCGTCAACTTATTAAAGTCACATTAAATTTTGAAAAGAGGATCGAAAAGTTGACATAATTATGAACATTTTTGCACCTTTAGTTAGTAAAATACGGAACACAGAGTTTTTGACAAATTTTCAAAGCTAGCTATTTTTCAAACTTCTTGTCAGTTTGCAATTTTTTATATTTTCTTATACTTAAATACAACCTCGCATTGCATTGGGGTTTATTAACGCAAGATTTCCTCAATAAATTTCTATTCACTTGAATGGCAATTTTATACCAGTTCTTTTGTTGTTAATTCATAAAGGGATACTTTACAAAAATATGGTACATATAAAATTACTGTAGGTTAATTTTTGTCTAAAAACATATTTGAGTTGCATTATTGAAGAAGTTCCCAAAATAATAAACTATGTAAAATCGGTTGAGAAACAAGCGAGATATAGCGATTTCAAGCGATGAGTGTCAAATTGACATTCCAGGTCTGATTAGGGAGTTTTTTTATCTGAGCTTTCAAGCTGTGTCCAAAATAGTAATGATGCAAAATTGAAGATTCAAAGAATTCATTGAAGATTTACTGATAAAAAAGTTACAAATGGACGGCCATTTTTCGAATCAAAACGCAACCGAGAATCTTTGTTCCATTGTTAAACGACATTGTTAAAACGATAAGCAGTGTGATATAGCTCAAATTTAAAATTGGCAAAGGCTCGAAGAAAATTTCGTCAAAATTCATGAAATTCAGATGGAATCTTAGAAGCAGCTTGAAAATGAAGAACAAATTATTTATACATATGATAACCAATCACTCAACTTTTAACAAAAAAAAACATAGTGTTGCTATTTTTGTTCTTACATACTTAAAGCAAATTCAACGGACGCACTTATGAACTGCCCTTTTTTCTCTATTTTTAACAGTGACCTTACCGCCGAAAACATGAGCTTCTTGACGGTCGAGCAGGCGATGGTTGATCTGGCTGAGTGGATTTGGCATCTGAAGACGAACGTCGTTCGCGATGGTAACGCTAAGGTCATCCTGCTGGGAACGGGTTATGCTGGAGCAATGGCTGCCTGGGCTCGTCAACGGTATCCTCACTTGGTCGATGGTGTTTGGTCCTCCAGTGGCCAGATGGAAGCCCGACTCAACTTCAAAGAATACGCCTACGAAATCGGTGAGCTTATCCGTGATCATGGTTCCGATGATTGCTATAGCCGTATCTGGCGTGGATTCCGTACTGCTGAAGCTTTGATGCTGGCCGGTTTCACCAATGTCGTTACCGATATGTTCAATACCTGCGAACCCGTGGACAACGAATACTATCTGGATGTTGAAACTTTCTTCTACAATATCAAGGAAGGAATCCAAACAGCCATTTTGCAACCTCAAACAACCGATGGCGCAGAAAATGTGTGCGATGAACTCATCGATAGTGAGCTGAGAACAGATCTGGAAGTTCTTGCTCACTGGATTCAGGAGCGATACTATTTCCTGGATTGCATGCCGTTCGACTTCCACGCTACTGTTGAAGCTCACACTAACACCGAGAATCATGCCTTCGAGAACTCCATTTTGGGTCTCCGTCAGCGTGTCTACCAGTTCTGTACCGAATTCGGATGGTTCCTCACCGCTGACAACGCCGATCAGCCTTTCGGCTATATGGTGACCATGAACTTCTTCCTAAACTTCTGCCGCGAACTCTACGGTGATTGGCTCGATAGCTCGGTTGTAGCTGATGGAGTTCAACTGACGAATGTCCACTTTGGAGCCCAGAATCCTGCAATCACCAACGTTTTCTTCACCAACGGAGAATTCGACCCGATCCGAGACATCGGTATCACCAACTACTACGCGGAGGATGCCGCTGCCGTGGTCATCGAAGGGTACTTCAACAGTGCCGATCTGAACTCGATCTCCGGCTACAACAGTCCAGCACTATTGGAGGTCAAGCATCGTGTGCATTTGTACATTATGGAATGGTTGTACTCGGGAATCGTTCCCATCACGGAGGAGAAAGAGCAGGCTTAAGTGCTGTTTGATGACTTATCTTAGAATAACATACGAAACGAATTGAGATGTGCAAATGTCTTTTAACTTATGAAATATCACCTACCCTTCATCATTGAAAGCGGTTACTTAAAAATAATTTCTTTCAGCGAGTTCTTAATTCGTCGAATTGTCAGTGTTTGACGGCTTAATTTTCATCGTGGTTCTTAATAGGTCAAGAACAACATTTTTTTATTCTCACCTCGGTACTAAGTAACTTCCAAAAATGATAAAGACCAAGAATTGATATAGGGTCTAAGGCAACGTCCCCAAACGGAAAAAACTCGTTACAAATTATACGAAAACGTTCATACGAAAATATACAAAAGTCAAATTTTTCATAGGGGTGATCAATTTTCCAAAAGGCGCTTCAGAAGCGTAGGACTTTTTCTGGCAGTATAACATTCTTAACTTTCTTTTAAAATTGTAACGTTTATTTACTGTTGACCCTCTGAAATCAAATTTTTTTCGCTCAAAAATTTACAGAAATTTCGGACCCTATTACACAAAACGAGTCGAACAACTCGACTCGACTCCAGTCACTGTCGAGTCGAGCAAAATGTCGCATTACGGTAGTCGAGTGAAACTGATCGAATTAATTTATGTGCCCGTATGGCGGCTATCATGTTTTAATTTTTTCGCAGTCGACTTAGTCGAGCTACTCGACTGCAGTTCGACTCGACTCGATTACTGTAAAACCTAAATGACTCCCTCGAGTAAAATGGCTCGTGACTTGTCTTGAGTAATAGGGCCCTTAATCTTATGATTACATACCACTTTATTTCTATGAATATTTCAATCGTTAAGGAAACAATTATAACCTTTTTTTCTCTCCAAAAGTTGCATAGCTACATGGTCTAAGTAACTTAATATCGGTTGCAATCATTTTACATATTAGTCGATTTGTTGTCGTTTTTCCAAACCCAGCATTTAGACGTTTTTTTTCTACCTTGCACAGGATTATTTTTGTTTAAAAAAAACCAGAATGATGATAAGTTTAAGACCTAACTTCTCATAGCCATTTACGATCGAAAAACACATGGACTAAGAATTTCTGACGTATTGACTACCTCTGTGATTATTTTTAAAGAAATTTCATTTCTAAATTTCTTGATACAATTTAAATTGCAAGTCCCGATTTTTACAGAAAAATAACGACATCGAAACTAACTGTATAATTTCAATTGAGAAAATGCATTTAAACTCTATAATCACGCAAGTTGTTCAAATATGTCCACAACGCAAGAACCGTAGATTACATTTTTTTATTAGCTTTTCGATTTATTTCCTCCTTACATTTTCATTTCTGTTCAAGACTCATTACGCGGTGACGTCTCGATATTTTTTTTAGCACAATTTCAGTGAATTGTGTAAAAAAATATTTACTAAACTAACTAATATATCATCAATAGATTCAAAATTAAAAGCATGACAATTTGATATTATAATTTTATTTCTCGATAATATAATTGATATGTGAGAGATAATAGGCGTGACGTCACAACGCTCTCTTTTTTGAATGTTTTGTGTTATAAATTTCACATTTTCTCAAACTATATAACAAAAAAATTGATAAAAGAGATGTTTGAAAAATATCATTAAAAAGTTTTTTTTTGTAAATAATCATAAATAAGTACAGCAGAAATGCCGGGTGGTCGACTTGAATCTTGAATCTCCAAGATCGATTCAGATGGAAGGTCGTAGGATTAATCCACCAAAAAACTCGAAGCTTGAGGATCAATCTCTGATAGTCCATTTATATAAAAAAATAGAGTTTTTTTATAAAGAGGAGAAAAAATGACACGAAGTTTCAAAGATGTATTTACCTTGGTAGAAATAAACGCTTTTATTTAAGTACTCATCAATATATTGAAAAATGTCAGACAAAAATACAAAAAAAATCTAATTTTGAGTATCGAAATTGACTAAATCCTCGTCAAATGGCACTCTTTGATATTGAATCGCTCATAATAGTTTGAATCTGAATTATTCGGCTAAGCAAGGAAAAGAACTCAAAAGAGAAAAGGAAAAAAATAATTATTATTTAAAAGATTCACTCAAAGGGTTGAAAAAGCTCAGATCGAAGGAGTATAAAACTAACAAAAGATATGTCAGGGAACGAGGGCGATTTTATTTTTTTATGTTAAAGATTTTAATTTTTTTCACATCTGTGCCAGACTGCGAAACATTTCTTTCTTAATATAAGTGATTGATTTTAGTTTAAAATTTCTATGTAGTTTGGTCAAATTCCTGTATTTTCGAAGAATTGTAAACAAAATGTCCAGAAACCGTATGTAACTTCTTCTCAGAAGTCAGAATTGCTTGCAGTTATCGAGAAAGTTCATTATTTAATCAAAACTTTTATTATTTATGTCTTTGTATCATTTTACATAAAATTTTTTTTCTAAGTCAACGTCAATGTGATTATTGATGCCTTATGCTCTCAGAAATTGATCCTTCTTTTCATATTTTTTAAATTTCTTCTAAAGCATCGTTTTAATTTTTTTGAAAATTGTGCTCTTTAAGGAATAAAAAACAAATTTTCATTTTATTCATACCCTTTTTGTCGTATGTTTTTTTTTATTATTCTAAACGAATGGTGAAAATTCCATTCAATTCGTTGAGGATTTAATAAAGTGTTCAAATAAAGATTATTCATTATATAATTTTGATTAAGAAATAAAATTTTTGAACTACAGCTAACAATGAAAAATTAATTTCAGAATGGATTAGAACAACACGATATTTTTAATCACTATTTTAAAAAAATGCGGGGCACGATTTTCAATAGATCCAGTCAACTTTTTGCTTTGCCGATGGCATTGATATAGTCGGCAGATCATCGGCGGCGATGGAAGACATCTACCGCAAACTGAAACGCGAAGCAGGAAGGATTGGGTTGATGATTAATACGTCCAAGACGAAGTACATGCTGGCCTGCGGATCCGAGACCGACCGAACCCGCTTGTCCAGTAATAACAAGGTCACGATCGACGACGACGAGCTGGAGATAGTCGAAGACTTTGTGTTTCTCGGCTCACTGGTGACCACAGACAATGACACCAGCCGTGAGATCCGGAGGCGAATTATCAGCGGAAGTCGTGCCTACTACGGACTCCACAAGCAACTGCGGTCGAAAAGACTGAGCCCTCGTACGAAATGTAACCTGTATATGACGCTCATTAGACCGGTTGTTCTCTACGGGCACGAGACATGGATATTGCTCGAGGAGGACCTGCGTACACTTGGAGTATTCGAGCGACGAGTGTTAAAAACCATCTTTGGCGGCGTACAGGAGAACGGAGTGTGGAGGCGAAGGATGAACCACGAGCTCGCGCGACTCTACGGCGAACCCAGTATCCAGAAGGTGGTGAAAGCTGGCCGGATACGCTGGGCGGGACATGTTGCGAGAATGCCGCACGACTGTCCTGCAAAACAGGTGTTTGCTACGAATCCGGTAGGAACAAGACGAGCGGGGGCGCAACGAGCGAGGTGGAGCGTGATCTGGCGAACGTGGGGTGCCCGAGGAATTGGAGAACGGTTGCCATGGACCGAGTGAATTTTAGGAATTATGTTCGTCAAGTTATGTCGCGAGACGGAATATTATGTAAATCTATATATAAAAATGAATTTCTGTCTGTCTGTCTGTCTGTCTGTCTGTCTGTCTGTCTGTCTGTCTGTCTGTCTGTCTGTCTGTCTGTCTGTCTGTCTGTCTGTCTGTCTGTCTGTCTGTCTGTCTGTCTGTCTGTCTGTCTGTCTGTCTGTCTGTCTGTCTGTCTGTCTGTCTGTCTGTCTGTCTGTCTGTCTGTCTGTCTGTCTGTCTGTCTGTCTGTCTGTCTGTCTGTCTGTCTGTCTGTCTGTCTGTCTGTCTGTCTGTCTGTCTGTCTGTCTGTCTGTCTGTCTGTCTGTCTGTCTGTCTGTCTGTCTGTCTGTCTGTCTGTCTGTCTGTCTGTCTGTCTGTCTGTCTGTCTGTCTGTCTGTCTGTCTGTCTGTCTGTCTGTCTGTCTGTCTGTCTGTCTGTCTGTCTGTCTGTCTGTCTGTCTGTCTGTCTGTCTGTCTGTCTGTCTGTCTGTCTGTCTGTCTGTCTGTCTGTCTGTCTGTCTGTCTGTCTGTCTGTCTGTCTGTCTGTCTGTCTGTCTGTCTGTCTGTCTGTCTGTCTGTCTGTCTGTCTGTCTGTCTGTCTGTCTGTCTGTCTGTCTGTCTGTCTGTCTGTCTGTCTGTCTGTCTGTCTGTCTGTCTGTCTGTCTGTCTGTCTGTCTGTCTGTCTGTCTGTCTGTCTGTCTGTCTGTCTGTCTGTCTGTCTGTCTGTCTGTCTGTCTGTCTGTCTGTCTGTCTGTCTGTCTGTCTGTCTGTCTGTCTGTCTGTCTGTCTGTCTGTCTGTCTGTCTGTCTGTCTGTCTGTCTGTCTGTCTGTCTGTCTGTCTGTCTGTCTGTCTGTCTGTCTGTCTGTCTGTCTGTCTGTCTGTCTGTCTGTCTGTCTGTCTGTCTGTTCCCTATAGACTATGAAACTACTGAACCGATTTGCGTGAAACTTGGCAGGTGGGGGTATTGGAGGCCGAGGAAGGTTCCTATCATGGTTTGAGACCCCTCCCTCTCTCAATAAGGGAGGGAGGGGCCTCCCAAATAAAAGACAATTTTTTGCATAACTCGAGCACCCATCAAGCAAATGGTATCAAAATTGGCATGGGGTGGTATTTGGGTGCGAAGAATATTCCAATGAATATTAGGTACCCCTCCTTCCTCTCAGTGGGGTGATAGGAATGGGGGAGGGGGGCTACCTTACAATTTTTCATATAACTCGAAAACTAATCAAGATATTGGAATCAAATTTGGCACGGGAAGGTATTTGGATACGAAAAATATTTCAATGATTATTTGAGATCCCTCTCCCTTTTTTGTAGAAAGGGGGAGGGGGCCTCTTCCATATTTTTTTACATAACTCAAAAACTAATAAAGCAATTGGAACGAAATTTGGCATGGGAGGGTATTTGGATACGAAAAATATTTCTATGATTATTTGAGACCCATCCCTCTTTCCAGTAGGAAGAAATTAAGGGGGGGGCCTCTTTTTATAATTTTTTACACAACTCAAAAACTAATTAAGCAAAAACCAAATTTGGCATGGGCGAGTATTTGGGAACGTGACATGTTCTAATGATTGTTTGAGAACCCTTCCTTCTTCCAGTGGGGAGAAAGGAAACAGGAAGGAGAGTTTCATACAATTTTTACATCATAACTCAAAAACTACAACAGCAAATGGAACCTAATTTGGCATTGAACGATATTTGGGTACGAGAAATGCTCCTATGGTATTTGGTATCCCTCACTCCTTCAAAGATGTGGATAAAAAGGAAGAGTAGAGGTCTCCCTTATAATTTTCAGTATAACTGAAGAGTTGATCGAGCAAATTGAACCATATTTGGCATATGAAGGTATTTGGATTCGAGAAATGTTTCTATCATAAATTGAAGCCCCACCTTTTTTCCAGCGGAAAGATATTAAGAGGGAAAGGGGAGCCTCCATATAATTTTTTTTGCATAACTCGAGAATAAATCAAGCAAATGAAACCAAATTTGGCATCAAAAAGTTTTTTGAGTATGAAAAATATTTTTTCTATGTGAAACAATTCCTTTCTTGCAGTACGATGATAGAATTGGGAATTTAGGAAGGGAAGAGGAGGCTTACATTTAACTTTGTTTTATACAAAATCCGAGAAATGGACAAAACTTAACAAGGAAAATCATTTTGGTATGATTCTATGATTATCTGACACACCATCCTCCTTTCAGTGAGTAGGTACATAGGAGGAGGGAGGTGAGCCCAATACAATAATGTTAGCATAAGTTCTCAATTTATGCATAACGAAGGTTATGAGATATTTTTCTACGATTGTTTTAGATCCTTACGCTTTACAGTGTAGATAGGGGAAGAAAGGAGGAGGGTCCATACAAATTTTGTTGTAAAGCTTAAAAACTTAACAACCAAAGGAACTATATTTGATATAAGAGGATTTTTGGGAACGAAAAAATTAGGTATGATTATTAAAAATCACGAGCTCCATTCAGCAGGGGGTGACGGTAAGGACAGGAGAGGGGCTCTCTTATCAGTTTTTCAGCATAAATCCAGAACACATCAAAAAAAAACAACCATATTTTATAAGTTAGATTGTTTGCGTACGATTAATTTGAGACCGCCCAGACAGCTTCAAATTATCAGATATTTAACACAAATTTATAGAGCAAGATTTAGATTATTCGTTTAAGTTATCTTTGTGTTGCAATTCGAAACTCTAGCTTCAGCTCTCATTTTATAGCGGTTGCTTATAAATTATGTTATAGTTTGATTTAAAATATTGCCAATAAAAATATAAAAATTTGAATAATTTTTTGAAACTATCATTTGATTTTGAAAGGTGTAGCAAAGCACACCGGGTCAGCTAGTAAAAAATAAAAAATAAAATAAATTTAAAAAAAATTCAGAACAATAAAAAAATATAAGTTTTTTAAAATCAGTTCCAAGTTTATAGCAATGATAATAAAATATCTCGAATTCTTGTTTTTGAACGAATAGTTTTTAAATGACAATCATTTAAAATTTTTGGTAAAACTGATATGAATGGGTTCAGGAAGAATACATTATTGAAAATTAAATCAAATATGGTGACAAAATCGGGACAAAAAAGGTAACAAAATCGGGGGCAGACATAATCGGTATTTGACAAAATTGAGGAATCACTGTACCTCAAGTTAAGTTTGCAAAAGATAGTAATTCAAAAAAAAAATTACGACCTTTTCAAAAATGTATTTCATTTCAGTGATGAAACAGATAGCTCAATTAGTTGAGGGCATTATGAGATATCAGAGTGAATAATCCAATAATTTCATTCCTCAGCTGTCCAAGCCAAAGTTTAATGAAAAACTACTATCGCTATGAAAAAAATGGACTATATAATCTTTTTTTCTTAAATAAATGAAAATTATAGGAAAACTCGGAAAATTTGTCCAAAAATAGGACACTTTTAATCATAATGTTTCATATTTAGACCAGATGCCAATAGTTTTGTATCCTTACACCCAAAATAATCCGCACGTCGTGGCTACGTGAAAAACAACATTATTTTTATCCAATTGATTTTCACGGAGTGAACGCACCTCAATAAGAATTCGTACTTGCTCTTTGATCTTATCTTTTGATCGATGTTCTTTCCTTAGGTTTGTTGCAATTGCAATTTGTTGATCTCCACTATTTGCCCTTTCTTCATCCTTAACTCTTTAAGCTTTACATTCTAAAAACTTGGCTTTATAGTCTTAAATATTTTTGCATTATTTATCACTCTCAAATCATTTTTAACTCTTTACATTCTAAATGTTCATCCATGCGTTTCTCTAAACTCAATCCCTATTATTTTACTTTCAATCCTTTACTCATCCTCCTTTACTGTTATCACTTTACCCTAAAAAAATGTGTTTTTATTCTTCATTTTAATTTATTATTAACTTTAATTAATTTTATACTCTTTACTAAACTTTTTTTTTATCTTAACATTGATTCCAAAATTTACTGTTGGCTATTCATTCCTTTCCATGTTCTCGTTTTCTAACTTTTTATTCTTTATCATTTACTCTCAATATTTTCTATCCTTCATTTATGTTTCGCAGTAAACTTTTTTACTTGTTTTTTTTTTAATATTAATCTTTTATTTTCGTGCTTTACCCTTTTACCCTCCAGTTTCAGTTTCTTTCCTCTTCGTTTGTAACTTTTTCTACTGTATTCTTTCTTCACTCATCACTTCCTACTTTATACTACTCTTTACTCTAGACCGATTATTCCTTACTTTTTCATACTTTCCACTATTTTTTTAACTTCATTCCTTACTATTTTCACGTAAATTCTACTTTTTACTGTTGAATTGTTTTTTTATACCCTTTAACCTTTACTTTTTCCTTTCAATACGTGACTTCTAGCAGTTCTCTTTTCAATTTTTGTTTGTATTACACTTTTCCTATTCTTTTCTCTGTAATATTTATTTTTAAATAATTTTTTTACAAACATTTTTATTCTTTTCTCTTTGTCTTAAGCCACTGAACTCTTTGCGTTTCACTTTGAATGTTTTTTTTTAGTTTTTAGTTTCAAGACTTTCCTTTTAACTTTTTTAAATATTTAAATCTTTATTCCGCACTTTTCTGTCGTTACTTCGAACTATCCAATCCATATTATATTTATTCTGGTATCGAACCTTTAACTTTTAACTTTTTACTACTGGAAGTCTTTACTCTTCGCTGTTTTTTTGCTCTGTACTCCTAACTATCTATCCGTTATTTCACTTTTTTTTAATTCTCGTCTTTGTCATTTGTCATTTATGTGATCTTATGTCGAATGTTCAATTTATTGTGTGTGTCATGCTTATTATTGTCTTATTTAACCCAAATCACTTGGAACACTCCTGGTCAATGTAGTCTTTAATGAATTTTGATTAGATCATGTTTGTCTTATTACGTCAATAGTTTGAACTTATTGGGTCATGCCATCCATGCCGTCTTTAGGTTCATGCTTGTGTTATACCATATTCAGTTTACCATCTACCTCTGGGCTATGGCCATGAATTTTTATATGAACTTTGAATGATGAATCTAGTTCTGAGTATTCAGTTTTGGATCGCCGTTTTAAAGCTTTGATATTTTAATTCTGCATAAGAATTGAGCTCAAAATCTTTGAATCACGACGTTATCAAAACAAAAACTCAGGATGGTTTCAAATTTTCTTTTTTGAAATGAATCCTCCTTTTGTCACTAGAAACAATAAAAAAATAAGTTCAAATTTTCAATAAACTAAAAACAAAAATAATGAAATACTTCTACGCAACAAAATTGCATACAGTCCGTATTTCAGAAAACCGAGAAATTAAGTAATTTAAGATCGAAAATTTCAAAAAAAAAACTTAAATACAAAAAAACGAGAACCGTTCCCATCTTCTACAGTTTTATTGTTGCTTGAATTTCTAATAGTTTTTCAAGTTATTAAATAGAAAACTTTACTTCTTTCCTCCTTCGGAATTTTCGAAAGAATCGGTAAAAATAAGATAATTGTTATTTTTTTTCATGGTCTTCCTCAAACTTAAGCTGAACAATTTTCACAGCTTACCCCTCAGTCGCTAGAAGGATCACTCATTCCGGCTCAGAACAAAGGTACACGCTTAAACGAGGTTAATTAAATGCTCGTTCTATCCACCGACGACCATCAGTGCCCATAACTTCCGCTGGCTGGTTGAAGCGGTTTTGGGTCTCGCTCAACTCGAGTCATCCCTGACCATTCCGGAACATTCACCACACGGAATGGTAAGAGACAGAGACAGAGACAGAGAAGATAGAGAGAGCGTGGGACCATGTGCAACATCCGGAAAACGTGGTTAGCATGAAATGAGATGCATGAACCTCCTGCCTCGATCCCCTCATTTTCTTTCCACAGGTCGGTAGATGTTCCAGCTTCCTCTTCCCACATCCGCCAGGCCAACTTCCACCTTTCAATCCGAAATTTCCGAGTGGATGTGTGATGAAACCGTACTTAGCTTCCACGTTCTGGGGCGTGAATAAGCTGCCAGGATTAGGGATTCACTGCTAATGGATGACTCGTTCTCCTTTCGCTCGTTCGTATGTTCGTTTCGCTTTGTCCAAGAGCGCACGGAGATAACCGCAGCATCCGCACCCATTTACACCTCGTCAAAGGAGAGTTAAATTTGTGGAGCCACAAAAAAAAAGACCGAACTTTGTTTCGAAGGAAGGGGAATAGCACGGCTATCCCCTCATGTAAAAAGAATTCTCGGTGGCCACTTGTTTTGAAAATCCATTTTTGGACGGCATCACTCCAGGAGCCCGTTAAATTGGTTATCACATTCAAAAAATAGAACTGACCCAATGAAGCAAAAAAAAAACACAATCACAAAAGAACGGTGAATATTTGATTTCGAGAACGTGCTAATAATTTAATTTAGCAATTTATATGGCTACGAGCAAGTGTACAGTCGAATTGTGAGTTGTGAGCTCCCCAAGAATAACAGCATTCTTCACAACACAAAAAAGGTGAGTTGAGCTTTGTTGCAGGGTTCACTTCCAGAGCCGATGAGAATGTCGAACACATTCAAATAGTTTAAAAAAAACTTTTTGAAAAACTTCAAGAGCTACCATAGAATTTTATCAAGGTTTTTTTTGGGGAAAAATGAAAGTTTCGTGATAAATCATACTTACTTCAAACTCCAGTAAAAGATTATACTTATGTACTAAAATTTAGATTTAAAAAATGCCTATCCGGGGGAGTTTCGAGCGCCAAATCTGATTTATCATGGATAAATGATTCAAGGTAGAGTGCCCATTTCCCGGCCATTTTGACGATCCTTTTCCTGGGAATACTCGAGGTCCCGGGAAAAATTTTAAATGGAGATTTAAGCGCTCTACTGCACACTAAACCTTATCAATTTGGTATTTTTAAAATTTTAGATAGGTAATAGTTTCCCAAACATATCAACATCTTTTTTTAATGCCTCATAAACTTATTAGCAATTAAAAGCTGAAGATCTCAAAACTAAGTACTTTTTTCGACAGACTAGACTCATTCTTATAGCAAATATTTGAAGTAATTAAAAAAAAAATTTCACATTCAAGAGAAGTTGCATTGCTAGACTTCAGGTTATTCATCAGATCGCGTTAATTGTCAGACGCGACGCGACTATCCTTTTGTTTCAAAATCTGTCATTTCTTTGCCGATAATTTTGCTACAGACAACAGTTTGTGAAACGGAAATTCTAAATGATGAGTGTGAACAGAACATTCAGATTCTTTTCATAGCGTTTCCTTATTGGAATTATTTGGTTTTATAGATTCTTTGCCATTTTTCACATTTAGTCTAAGTTTTCGAATGAAAAATAACTCATTATGAAATTAAAAGTATTCCCAAGCAACCAAAAGTCTCGCTAAAAAGGTCGAACACAGCTTAATCAGCATAATCAATGTGCTGAAGTTCGTTTCATTCAGCCCAAAATTTAAGTTCTTATTGAAACTTCGAAGTTCCATTACAGATTTGATCGGCCTTCTATTCAGCCCACAAGTAAACGTTTAATCAGCAAAAACAAAAAAAAATCTCCTCTTTTCTTTTACTTTGGTCACCACTATTCCCATAAGGTGCTGCCGGTTTCTCGGCATCCATCTTCATCCCTCCTATCACCTCCCTCAATTGATATTACTTAATTCCCTGTTTATAACTTTGTTCGATACATGCCAGCACGCAAGCTTGTTCTGCTACGCAATTATTTGATTCGCTTACTCAAGCAATCAAACAACCTAATCATGCTTGGCATCGCTCCTCAGATTAGCCTGTTCAGAGAAAGAGCGTGTAATTTTTTTTGCTCTGCTCTTCCCAAACGGAGAAGCTTTAGAAAACGCACAGTTAGCTCCAGAGCGACCAAGCGTCCACCCAAGTGTGGGCAAGAGAAGCAGGCAAACTGATGAAGTGCGTTCTCGGTTCAGATAAACTCGTTCGCAAACGGGTGAAAGAGAAGCTTCACAGAAAATTCGGTTTGTCTTCATCGGTTGCGTCTGGATCGAAGTTTAGAAGTGCGTCAGAATTTACAATGCACAATGATACAGAACATCAATCTAGCGGAACTAAATTAATATCGCCAAAGGTAGACAAGATGGACTGCTGGTGTCTGAGGCAACTTTGCTCTGTATAACAAAGCGCATATTTTGATATAAAATATAAAGTCGAGGGGTTCACCAATAGCGAGATAGAAATGATAACTTTCTTGTTTAGCATTTTCGTGCTTAAGTTTCTTCTTCAAAGTTATTTATCTCAAAAAAATACACAACTTTGCTTAAAATGTCCAAGTTCTACCATATTAACCCAAGGAGATACGGTAGAATTAAAATAAACTTAAAAAATGCTTAGCAAAATTTCAATTTAAATTTAAGTTTACAGATTCATCCGGGCTAGCCCAGTTTTTCAGTGCAATTTTCGAGAAAAGTTTGGTCCGGCCCTGATGCCCGGATTTTGTAAAAAACTACTTGAATTTTGTCCAGTTTTATCCACATGAAACATGAAAATGAAAAAAATAATTTTGGAATGCTAATCCATAAACCTACATTGGAATCTTCTTCAACTGATGCATTGTTCCGCGCTGCATGACACCTTTTTTTGAAGAAAACATCCCTGCATTTAAAACATCCCTTCCTGGCTTGATACACTGAGCTACACAGCAGCGACGCTAGAGGGCAATTTTCTAGCCAGCTCCTTCTCTTTTCTTTAGAGCGAGCGACGTCCACCCGACCGTCAGAGCAACCGCAATCGGGCGCACTCTGCAAAAAGATTTGTGAACGTTGAACGGCTGAGCAGTGCACTCGGAAACCGAAATGAAAAAAGTGTAAGACGTTCTCTGCTCTGTTCTGTGTTTGAGAGGTGTTGGACAAGCATGAACCTAATGAAAGAAATTAGTTCAAGTACCAGATCTGAACCCGATCCTCCGAGATGATAGCCAAACACGCTGCCAAGACGCCACGCCTAGATGTTGCCTTGCCGGCAGCTAAAATTCGAAGCGGTTATAAGCTTTCTAGAATACCCGCAAGAGCAGCCAGCGGCCAGCAGCAAAAATGCATGTTGATTATTACTAAGAAACATTACGGAAAATCATATAAATCAATCATCGGTTCAAATAATATCAGTTTAAAAAAAATGGAATTCCATGTTTAAGACTTTTTAAGCATAAAATTATACAAATTCTTGAGTTATCTTGATGTTTAATTAATGAATTGCTTCAACTGACTTTCTATGTGTAATAAATTCGTGGTAGGTAAATACAGTTGGACGAAATTTTATAATGTCAAAATATTTACTCTTTTCCAACACAATTATTTGCGAGTGAGCTTGAAGTTGTTCTTAGTTGAAATTTCAAAATAAATTATACATTTCAACAATTTCCAAGCTCCAAAAAATGATTTATTTATTATATGCCCTTTTGTGATGTTCGTTCATATTTTATATTCATGAAGGCTTTTTGAGACCTAATTTGTAACTTTTATACTGTGTGGATGCGATTGACATGTCTCAAAAAAGGCTTTTAGAGAAACTTCTTGGAACTTGAAGTTCACAGAAAGCTATTTGAGAAACTTCTTGGAACTTGAATTTCACAGAAAAGGCTATTTGAAGAACTTCCTGGAACTTGAAGTTCACAGAAGGCTATTTGAGACCTAATTTGTAACTTTTATACTGTGTGGATGCGATTGACATGTTACAAAAAAAGCTATTTGAGGAACTTTTTGGAACTTCAAGTTCATAGAAGGTTATTTGAGGAACCTTTTGTAACTTTCATGCTCACATTCGAGAAAATTCTCTACCAATTCCCTTTGGAACCTTTGTTCAGCGAAATTCGAACTTTGAAGGCACGAGTTTAAGTAGATATGAGACTTTTGATTGCTTGGGTTAACCTTTATTTTTAAAATTAAAGTTTAAGTCATATAACAAGGTAGAACTATCATTTTTCTTGCTCAATCAGAACCATTTTTACAGTTTGGATCGTTTAAATTTTAAGTAATTTAGCAAATTTTATTTGCTATTGGAATTCCACGGATATTTAAGCGTTTCCCTGGATTTCCGGTTTGGAAACCCCAGGTAGGACACTCCAGATTTAAGGTTAAGGCAAATGTCATTGTTTACATAACTGATTATACAGGAAGTGTTTAAAATGTAATAGATAGGACAAATCTTTCCATAAATATTCAAAGACTTTCTTTAGTAATGTCAGCGATACTTTTTATACTTTTTTATAAATTTTTTTTCGAATAATCTGAACTTAAAATGCTGTTAATCACTGAAAATCAATCAACGAGTAGAAGTCGAAGTTTGGTTTTTGACACCGTCTTGAAATCGAAGATTACGGCCTCAACTAAACTTTAAAATTCTGTAAATGACTAAAAATTGCACGAAAGGTTTACAATATTGGTATTGGATGAAAGGGCTAAACTAGAAGAACCAGACCCTGTTTGGTTTTGGCAACACACCCGAAAGTTTTGTGTTGCCGAAATTCGAACGGTTTCTCTCAACTTTTTTTTCACTTAGTACTACATTAAAACTACTGTTTTTTATTTTAAGTCATTTTCCGATTATTTTTAGAATTTTCTTATTTTTTTTATCATGTTTGCGATGCATTTAGCACTTTTCTTATTTCGTTTATAGTTTTTGTTTTTTTCTATATTTGCTATTTATGTCATTCTATGATGTCTATTATGCTATTATGTCTGAATTGTATTAGTCCTATCACAGCGAAAACTATAAGGCAATGTTTTTTTTTATGGAAATCGTTCGATTTTGGCACATGAGCCAAAACCGGATGTCGCCAAAAAACGAATGTTGCCAAAATCGAATGTTGGCAAAAACGAATGGGGTCTGTATTGTAGTTTTTTATTCGATTTTCATTCACTAACAGCATTTTAGAAATAAGCTGAAGCAGCCATCTTGGATTTAAAGATGGCGTCAGAAAGCTGAAATCAACTTCTTATTGCTTATTCCATTTAACTTAAACCCATATTTTGAAGGTTTCGTGCAATATTTAATAATTTGCATTTTTAAAGTCAATCGAAAGCCACCATCTTGGATTTCAAGATGTCGACGGAAAACGAAATTCGACTTCTACTCGTTTAGCCCTTTCGCCTTTAAACTATATTGTGAAAGTTTTATGAGATTTTCAGTAATTTACAGCTTTGAAAATTAAAGTGGAAGCCGCCATCTTGGATTAATGATGGCGTCAAGCAATAATTATTTTTTCATATTAGGCTGGAACAAATATCAATTTCTTCTTTTGCCAACCCCCCCCCCCCCCCCTTCGAAATTTCCAAAAACCCGAAGGGGGGAAAAATAAGGTTTGAAGTATTTTATGTAAATTTCGACAAAAAATTCAAATATCTGCAAGATTACAACACCAAAATACAAATTTTGGAAGATGGGAGTTTTTCCACCTTTTCTAATCTTGATTTTATTGAATTATTCGATAGTAAAAGTACTTGAATTATAGGTTTTATGCAATGATGGAGTAAGCAATTTGGTTGCATACAAGCTTTCGTGCGATTTATTCCAATTAATTTTTTTTTCGCATTATTCTTTATTGTCCACCCCCCTTGTGATGTTCCAACTCCGAGTGACAAAAGAAGGATTTCAAATTTGTTCCGGCCTTATTTGGGCCCTTTCATTTAATACGCATTTTGTAAAGATTTTCATATCACTTTCGGTGATTTCATGTTTTGAAAGATTTTAATTTTTTTTTTTATTTTAACTCAAAACCAACACACATAACTTATCAAAAATGTGTAAAAATAGGAATTCCAATTCAAATATGTGTAATCTAATATGAGAGTGTTCTGTGTTGACATCTTGATTGAGAATTGTCACTGAGTTTTATGGCGATTTAATAATCATGCACTGAGTGCTATTATAAAACATGTATGTTTAATAAAAGCTTTTTTAGCGTTTCTGAAACTATCTGAAAACAAATGGTCGAAACAAGAATATAAGCATTTTGCATGACTGTAGTAAAACCGTCAAAAAATAAGCTGCATAAAAAATAAAAACAGAATGAAACTTCTTAAGGCAAGTTGGCTTAATCTGTGTTACTTGGGCAGTTATCAATCATTGATTTAACACAAATCGGATATATTTCAAAACTTTTAAACGGAATATCACCAAAATTAGAAGTGATAGACTAAATTTGAAAAAAAAATCAGTTCACGACGCTAAAATCTTCCCAATAAATAATTTGAACATTGGCACTAAAAATAATGGTGCATTGAATTTTCAATTAAATTTCATTAATAAATTTACAAAATGTTATGACATATTTATTTAAAAAAATCCTTTTCAAATGTTGAATTTTTTTTAATCTTCTTACTTCTTTTAACTTTTAAATCAAGAAACCGAATTTGATAGTCCTACTATTTATCTTCTTTTAATTTTCGCTTCTCTTTATTTTTTAATTCTGAATTTTTATGTCCTAAAAAATAGTCTTCACGGATGTTTATAAATCTAAATGAAACGTGAACATAACGATACGGATGAGAAAAAAATCTTTTCCATCCAGTGAAAAACGTGAATAGCAATCAATGGACGGAAATGAAATCGACAAAACAACAGACAGCAAATTCCCTTGAAAAAGATTGAAAAATCTGATCGAAACGTTAGGTGTTTCAAAACCAATCGTTGTTTGATCTACATCCCAGACCAAAAAAGCCAAATTTAAATGATGATTCTAAATATCTCTTAGAAATTTGTTATTGTTTGGAATTTGAAATTTTAAACTATAAATTTTAAACTATGAAATTCGAATTTCACAAGACATCTTCATAATAGTTGTTAATAAGAACGATGATTTTTAACCTTAATAAAAATATACTTTAAGCCCAACGGTCGGGCAATTCAGGAAAAAAAAATTGATTTGAAAAAAGGGAAAATTTGAACAAAATCTAGGCCAAAACAAACAAGAGAAAAGTAAAAAAATATAACTTGAAATCACAGCATCAGCCTTTTTAAAATCGTATATGAGAACTATACCAAAACTCATGTTCGTTATGGATTATTTTATATCGTTTTTGACCACAAAGTCTTGAAATTTTCAATGAGGAAATTATTTTTTTTATTTCATTTAGCTAATAATATGAATAAACCTGTGCCTCCCAAGTCAGATGCATATTCTTCAGTAGTGCACTATACATGATTTTTGTTAAATGCAATATCACCCACCGTTGACATTTTTTCATGATAAGTTCACATAAGCTAGTTTAACTCATTAACACATGATTGCTTGAATTTTGAACATTCTGCGAGTACTAGTAACAGAGGTTTAGCTCCTTTAGTTTGGATAGGGAAATTTGAGATTGCTTCACAAACAGACGATTTCATTTTTTTTGGAACTAAATATGTATGTATATATTATCTTCAAATATTGTTAAGTTGAAAGTTTCATTAATTAAAAGTTATATAAGTGTGAAAAAAATCCAACTGCGAAGAAGAGAACGCAAAAACATTGATTCTACACATACATCCGTTCAAAAAATTATGAAATTCAACCCTGTCACATCCACTGAAGAGCGAAAAAAACTGCAACAGTTTGGATTTTATCTCAGTATCAAAGTGTGCAAATCTCAACCGGATTTTCCAGCTTATCCAGTCAAATGCAGAACGCAACGTTCTGAACCCCCTACTTCAAGCTTATTAAATCATGAGAGAAAAAAAATATTCCGAAAACCAGCAAAAAGGCAAAAAAACGATCCAAGATTCAATAATCATAACTTTTCATTAATTTTTACACTTCATGTACATTTATGGGGCCAGGCAGCCAGCCATCCAGCTTGCCATCCGACCGAAACCCATGCCCCCAACCACGAGTGAGGGGGTGGAAGTCGAACCTGCCGATGATGGTTCCTTCTTGAAGTTGTTGCAACCGCTGCTGCTGCCTGCCTCTGTCAGCTCCGATTTCGACCTTTTGGGAATTTCTCGCACTTTAGCTGTTCGACCGTCTGGTCCCGAAAAACCACCACCATCCCTAGCTGAAAGTGAGTGGACGGGGGAGGTTTTACGAGTATCCATTTATGTTTTATATTATTATCGGGTCGTAACGGAATAAAACTGGCGATTGAATGGGAAATGCAGTTTATCGATAGATTAGATTGGCTCGGCTAGGGGAAGATAGTGCAAATTTTTGATAATGGCTTATGACGACAGGGAGGACGGAAGATATGAATATATGGGGGTACTTATGTCGAGGAAACTACATATCTAAAAGTACCTAGAGGTAATATTCATATTTTTGTCTTCGATTTCCATTTCCATCTGTAAATTATAATACAGTTATTTCACTGGTTTCTATTTTTGAATTTTATATAAAAGTTTAAAAAAAAGAATAATTTGAAATTTCACTATTTAAATGGAATTTTTCAAATACAAAAATGAAATTGTATTCTAGAAAAACAATAAGATTATTTACTTTGTAAAGTAGAATCTTTCACAAATTTAAATTTTCAAATAAATCCTAAAGTAATTTGAATCATCGACGTTTTTCGGCGGATTTTAGAATCAAAACGTTATTACCAGTTGTCCAGACGTTTCGAGCTACTATGGCTTTCGCTCCTCTTCAGTGGACACTAAAATTATATTTTAAACAATGAATTTTTATCTTAATTTACAATATTTAAAATCTTACAAACTACTGGCCTTCGTCTATACTAGTTTGATTCGGGACATTTTGTTTTGATTTTCGTTTACATTTGTATGTTAGTGTTTGTGACAATTTTTTGATTACAGAGTCGTAAGCTGTCTTAAAATTACAGGAGTCTATCTGCCTATTGACTACATTGTTGTCACCTCTAATCTTAATGTAAAAAGTTTCAGCTGTGATTCTTGCATTATAGCCTGTAACTTTTTCTAAAATGTTTGTATTGTCGAAGTCGAAAAGGTGACCAGTTTCCAAACTGTGTTGTGCTAGTCCAGTGCTTATTTGTTTTGTGGATACATTCGTTTTATGTTGTTTTAATCTTTTTTCCAAGAACTGACTAGTTTCACCTATGTATGATTTGTTACATTTACCACAATTGATTTCATACACGACGTTGGTATTTTTGTTTTTGGGGATTTTGTCCTTAGTTTTTGTTAGGATCAGATTTTTAATTTTATCTAAAGGCTGGAAGGCGACATTAATTTCAAATTGCCATAAGTACCTTGAAAGTTTCTCCCCCAATCCTGAACAATACGGAATAGTTACAAATTTGTTTGAATTTCTATTGGTTATACTTAAAGTGTTATAAATTTTATGTGTTCGTTCTTTGACAATACTCGCAACAAAATATTGTGGATAGTTGTTTAAGTTCAAAATGTTTCTAACTGTATTAAGTGTTTTTTCCCTATATTTTGCGTGTGATAATCTTATTTCCCTGTCTACTAAAGCTATGACAGTGTTCTTTTTGTGCGAATATGGACTTAACGAATTAAAATCTAGGTAGCGGCCTTTTTCGTCTTTTGGGAACCATTCTGTTGTGATGCCATTTCCTTCCCGCCGCAAAATTGTATCGAGAAACTTGATTTCTCCATTCAATTCGCGCTCGATAGTGAACTGTAACCGTTGATGAAATCCATTGAAGGTGTCGACAGTTTCAGTCTGTTGATCACTTCTTGCAGCTACCAAGCAGTCATCAACGTATCGCTTGAAGAAAACCGGCGAGATCCCCTTCATTCGCAACTCATCTAACGCAGCCTGTTCGATCCGCTCGAGAGCTATAGAAGCCACCACCGGACTCAAAGGTGAACCCATCGGGACTCCAAATTTCTGAGCGTAGAATCTTCCGTTGAATTGAAAAAATGTAGATTTAAGCACTAAGTCCAAAAGTTGCAAAAAACTACTTTTTTCAATTTTCGTGTGTTGTTCAATTTCATCCCAACGTGATTCGATCGTTTCCATCGCAAAATCCACTGGGACGTTCGTAAAAAGTGAAACGACATCCAGTGAGAACAAAACCGTCTCTGGGGGGAGAACAATTTTTCTCATCTCGTCGACGAACTCGAAGCTGTTGTTGATGTGGCGATTTGTGTTCCCAGCTATTTTATTCAAAATACCGGTGATATATTTTGCTATTTTGTAAGTAGCAGTACCTATCGTGGAGACTATCAGACGGAGTGGCCTGCCTTCCTTGTGCGTTTTTGGGAGGCCATAGGCTCGCGGAGGGTTACAATGATACACCTTTAATCGGTACATCGTGCGTTTGTCAATGTAATCCCGCTTGTGCCAATCAGTTATGACGGCGTTTATTTTTTTCAGAGTGGAAACTGTTGGATCTTTATCGAGGCTAACGTAGGTTTCTTTGTCGTTTAAAAGTTCACGCATTTTTTTTTTCCTCGTATTCGTTTCTTTTAATAACAACGATAGCCTTACCTTTATCTGCTTTAGTAACAAGCAGATCTGGACGAGATTTGAAAAATATTTTCGACTTCCGAATCTCTTCTCGAACCCATTCATGATTGTCATGAGCCGATTGTTTTGCGTAGTTAATGTGGTTCACAATCGCATTCGAAATATCGTTCCGAATCACAGGTGCCTGTGGATGCTGTTGTATGGCACACTCTATTTCGGAGAGAATTTTAACGTACGGCACACAATGCGGGTCCGGGCAGTTGTAGCCGCTTCCCAGCTGGAGCGATCGTAAAACATTGTTTGGTAGATCTTCGCCGCTGTAGTTTTGCACCCAATTCTCACACATTTTTACTTTATCAGTTTCCGCACATATCAATTTATCGAACTTATTTGTTAATCGAACTTTGCAGCGAGCAAAAGTGTTTTTTTGTTTCCGAGATGATGACAAAATCATCATCTGAAAATCGTCGTTACTTACATAGCGTTGCACATTTCGAACCTTTTGCAACGCTATGTAAGTAACGACGATTTTCAGATGATGATTTTGTCATCATCTCGGAAACAAAAAAACACTTTTGCTCGCTGCAAAGTTCGATTAACAAATAAGTTCGATAAATTGATATGTGCGGAAACTGATAAAGTAAAAATGTGTGAGAATTGGGTGCAAAACTACAGCGGCGAAGATCTACCAAACAATGTTTTACGATCGCTCCAGCTGGGAAGCGGCTACAACTGCCCGGATCCGCATTGTGTGCCGTACGTTAAAATTCTCTCCGAAATAGAGTGTGCCATACAACAGCATCCACAGGCACCTGTGATTCGGAACGATATTTCGAATGCGATTGTGAACCACATTAACTACGCAAAACAATCGGCTCATGACAATCATGAATGGGTTCGAGAAGAGATTCGGAAGTCGAAAATATTTTTCAAATCTCGTCCAGATCTGCTTGTTACTAAAGCAGATAAAGGTAAGGCTATCGTTGTTATTAAAAGAAACGAATACGAGGAAAAAATGCGTGAACTTTTAAACGACAAAGAAACCTACGTTAGCCTCGATAAAGATCCAACAGTTTCTGTGTGATACCGCGTCATTCGTCACAAGCGTGCAGCGAGCCAGTTGGTCAGTCAGTCGGCCAGCAAGCGTGCTAGCCGGGCAGCGCATAGTTTCCTCGGTAGTTCGAGGTCGGGTTGCTCACCGGTGTTGCTTCCGGGTTGCAGACCTCCGGACAGGTCTGCACATTTGGCGACCGTGACAGGTAATTTCTTGTTACATAACATAAAAACAAGAAATTATAAATACCAAAAAAATACCGAACCGAAAAAGTAAACAAACGTGGTCATTGATTCACGCTGAGTTTATTTTCATCAAACTTGATTGAAAATCAATCAGTTTGTTAATTACCGTGATAAAATGAGTAATTCGAGTACTCATTAAGTGATGTGAAGTTGAAACAAAAAGCAACGCTGTTGAATGATTTCCGGCGGGTTGTGAAATAATACCGAAACTGGAATTGGTGAATTAGGCATTGAAGTTTCGTTGAGAAAACAACATGAAATCAAAATTAAATTTCAAGCAAGTCGTGAGGACAGCTTGATCATGTTCACAATTTCAAGCGGGTTGAGAGGACAGCTTGAAATTGGAAGGCGAGTTGAGAGGACAGCCTGAACGTATCGATAGAAATTTCAAGCGAGTTGAGAGGACAGCTTGAAATTGAAAGGCGAGTTGAGAGGACAGCCTAAACGTATCGATAGCAATTTCAAGCGAGTTGAGAGGACAGCTTGAAGTTGAAAGGCGAGTTGAGAGGACAGCCTGAAAGTACCGATAGAAATTTCAAGCGAGTTGAGAGGACAGCTTGAAATCGACAGGCGAGTTGAGAGGACAGCCTGAGAGTACCGATAGAAATTTCAAGCGAGTTGAGAGGACAGCTTGAAAATGAAAGGCGAGTTGAGAGGACAGCCGATAGAAATTTTAAGCGAGCTGAGAGAACAGCTTGAATTTGACAGGCGAGTTGAGAGGACAGCCTAAACGTATCGATAGAAATTCGAGCGAGTTGAGAGGACAGCTTGAAATTGAATGGCGAGTTGAGAGGACAGCCTGAAAGCATCAATAGAAATTTCAAGCGAATTGAGAGAACAGCTTGAAATTAGAAGGCCGGTTAAGATGACAGCTTGAAATAAGATTGAAATGTAATGCGAGAGGACTACTTTCAATTTGAAAAAAAAAAACGTGTTGACTTTTTGAAATTAATTTGAAAATATAGCGAGTTCGAAGAACAGCTTGAGAAATGAGGCAACTATGAGCGTGTCGAGGGGACAATTTGAAAGGAGGAAGAAAGGGTATCAAGAGGACAGTTTGAAGATTGCTTATAATAAGAATGAACCATAAAGCGTGTCCAGGTGATAGCTCGTATAAATTGATGAACTGATTTCATGCGAGCTTACAGGATAGTTTTGAATTGACAAAACACAATTGAAAAGAACAGTTTTCCCATTCAAGGAATAAATTTGAACTTAACAGTTTGATATAAGAACTATGGAACATTTCGAGAGAGCAGCTCGATAGGATTTCAACTGAGTAATAACTGCTCCTGGAAACGAAAAGTATGTTGAGAGGACGGTTTCGGTATCTCATTAAATTAATAATCAAGATGGTTGAGGAGACAGCTTGAGATGATAGAAAACAATGAGAAAGTCTAGAAAACAGCCTGAACACATAGGTTGACAATTGAAAAAATGAAAAAGTGTGTGTCCAGTTTTAAGGGTGAATAGCAAACCTTGATAGCATCTTGAGGGAACAGTTATAGTTTCTTAACGCGCCGAGAGGTTATTTCGTAATTTTACCGGGTTGTAAGAAAAGTTTGAAAAAAAAATACAAGATGAGTACTTACAATATACAAAAGTACAATACAAAATAAACCATCTTTTGTGCGTGAGCTTTGAGCTTATCCTCATGAATTTGGATCAAAATACACAATTAAATCATTAGATATCACAATTAGCCAATTAGAAATTCATATCACGGGTTTTTCCCCGGCAGTTTTTATCGAAAGTTTTTGTGTATCGCAATTTAATAATATTTTGATGCAGTTGGTAACTGAAGCTTTAACGCTGGTAGTTTACAATCTTGCCAACCAGAAATGGTAAAAAAAATCATATCAATTTAACGAACACTTTGGCAGTCGACAGCCCTTGCTGTTGTCCGGTGCCGATACTTGGAATATGTTTGTTAGACGTCTGGTCAACATGATATATCGTCAATGAATGTCGCCGGCGCTGATTTTAACAAAAACCCCGGTTTTAGGGTTCCGCGACAATAGCTAAAATTCACGTTAAACTTAGATCTAACATCTTCATACTAACTGCCCCCAATTAAATTTTTAAAGTTTTGTGATATGCGCAGTTAAAACGAGAAAATGAATAAAAGAAATATGGAATATAGGTTTTCTCGATTAAACTCAGAGTTCAAATGAGTAATCGTTGAATTATAATACCGTTTTATAGATTATATGTCAACCGTGTATCAAATCTGTGGAACGCAAACAAAAATATTATGCAATATAGAAACAAAAGGCACCCGCACAATAGCACGTAAGACGTCGCGTCGCGTCAGCTGTCAACGCTGTCGTTGAGTACTAAAACGCAGACGCGACGTCCAACGGGCTATTGTGCGGGCGCCTAAACGTGTGACTAAGCTTAAAACCACTACAACACAACTTGCTTGCATAGTGTTATAAAATATCTATTTGAGTTATAGTTCGCAATTTTTTGAATAATTGTCGCTTAGCTAGTCGATGATCAAATAGAGATCTAATTTCATCGAAGTGTTTAGGATGATTTCGTTAAACGGAAATTGAAAGAGAGGTGGAAATGAGATATGAAAACATCGGCCACGAATTGTAGCGCAAGTTGTTTGTACCTATTTCACATCAGTCCATCGATAGGATGCTTGGCAAATGCCAATTAGACGAGTTTCCTAAAACAAAAACAAACTTATTGTCGATTTGCATTTTTTTTAACTTAATAAAAAGAAACGATTTCAAAACAGTTATTTTTTAATTATATTAAATCATTTTTTTTGGGATAGGAGGGGGATGTGTGATACCGCGTCATTCGTCACAAGCGTGCAGCGAGCCAGTTGGTCAGTCAGTCGGCCAGCAAGCGTGCTAGCCGGGCAGCGCATAGTTTCCTCGGTAGTTCGAGGTCGGGTTGCTCACCGGTGTTGCTTCCGGGTTGCAGACCTCCGGACAGGTCTGCACAGTTTCCACTCTGAAAAAAATAAACGCCGTCATAACTGATTGGCACAAGCGGGATTACATTGACAAACGCACGATGTACCGATTAAAGGTGTATCATTGTAACCCTCCGCGAGCCTATGGCCTCCCAAAAACGCACAAGGAAGGCAGGCCACTCCGTCTGATAGTCTCCACGATAGGTACTGCTACTTACAAAATAGCAAAATATATCACCGGTATTTTGAATAAAATAGCTGGGAACACAAATCGCCACATCAACAACAGCTTCGAGTTCGTCGACGAGATGAGAAAAATTGTTCTCCCCCCAGAGACGGTTTTGTTCTCACTGGATGTCGTTTCACTTTTTACGAACGTCCCAGTGGATTTTGCGATGGAAACGATCGAATCACGTTGGGATGAAATTGAACAACACACGAAAATTGAAAAAAGTAGTTTTTTGCAACTTTTGGACTTAGTGCTTAAATCTACATTTTTTCAATTCAACGGAAGATTCTACGCTCAGAAATTTGGAGTCCCGATGGGTTCACCTTTGAGTCCGGTGGTGGCTTCTATAGCTCTCGAGCGGATCGAACAGGCTGCGTTAGATGAGTTGCGAATGAAGGGGATCTCGCCGGTTTTCTTCAAGCGATACGTTGATGACTGCTTGGTAGCTGCAAGAAGTGATCAACAGACTGAAACTGTCGACACCTTCAATGGATTTCATCAACGGTTACAGTTCACTATCGAGCGCGAATTGAATGGAGAAATCAAGTTTCTCGATACAATTTTGCGGCGGGAAGGAAATGGCATCACAACAGAATGGTTCCCAAAAGACGAAAAAGGCCGCTACCTAGATTTTAATTCGTTAAGTCCATATTCGCACAAAAAGAACACTGTCATAGCTTTAGTAGACAGGGCAATAAGATTATCACACGCAAAATATAGGGAAAAAACACTTAATACAGTTAGAAACATTTTGAACTTAAACAACTATCCACAATATTTTGTTGCGAGTATTGTCAAAGAACGAACACATAAAATTTATAACACTTTAAGTATAACCAATAGAAATTCAAACAAATTTGTAACTATTCCGTATTGTTCAGGATTGGGGGAGAAACTTTCAAGGTACTTATGGCAATTTGAAATTAATGTCGCCTTCCAGCCTTTAGATAAAATTAAAAATCTGATCCTAACAAAAACTAAGGACAAAATCCCCAAAAACAAAAATACCAACGTCGTGTATGAAATCAATTGTGGTAAATGTAACAAATCATACATAGGTGAAACTAGTCAGTTCTTGGAAAAAAGATTAAAACAACATAAAACGAATGTATCCACAAAACAAATAAGCACTGGACTAGCACAACACAGTTTGGAAACTGGTCACCTTTTCGACTTCGACAATACAAACATTTTAGAAAAAGTTACAGGCTATAATGCAAGAATCACAGCTGAAACTTTTTACATTAAGATTAGAGGTGACAACAATGTAGTCAATAGGCAGATAGACTCCTGTAATTTTAAGACAGCTTACGACTCTGTAATCAAAAAATTGTCACAAACACTAACATACAAATGTAAACGAAAATCAAAACAAAATGTCCCGAATCAAACTAGTATAGACGAAGGCCAGTAGTTTGTAAGATTTTAAATATTGTAAATTAAGATAAAAATTCATTGTTTAAAATATAATTTTAGTGTCCACTGAAGAGGAGCGAAAGCCATAGTAGCTCGAAACGTCTGGACAACTGGTAATAACGTTTTGATTCTAAAATCCGCCGAAAAACGTCGATGATTCAAATTACATTAAAGCGCGGCGATAAACAATATTCCAATAAATCCTAAAGCAAGAACCTTTTTGAAAAAGATATTTCAATGCGTTAGAAAATGTGTTTTCACATTTTATGATTCATATAATCTTTGAAGAAATGATCGCAAATTGGTACAGTCCCTTTAAAAATTGTCATTTTCGTTAAATGAACTTCAAACTCTCATCAAGGACTTTAAATTGATCCAATTCAGAACCTTTAAATGCAGTTTTGTTGTTTACTTGATGTACAAAAAAGTTGCTTAATGGTGTTCATCAACACATTTTTTTCCAGCGAGAGTTGCTATACACTCAAAATTATCTGCACGTCGTGGCTACATAATTTTTATCCAACTGATTTTCACGTAGAAGCTACAAAATAAATATGTTAACATTATAAGAATGTTATCTTATTTTGATCGCCGCTGGGATATATTCTTATCTAAGTTTTATGGCATTTCGGCAAATTGAAATTCTAGTTAGAGAGCAATTAAGACAGAAATGAAAATTGATAGGTGGAAAGGTCAAAGCTAGAGCGCTTTGGGTAGAAGAAACGAATAGATGGTGAAAAATGTGAGCAGGGCATTGTGTTATCGACAGCTTTTTACTGCTTGTGTGATTCTTTACCCGGCACCTGCTGGCTGTTTGTAGTAAGTGACGAAGAAGCCACATTGCTACCCACAACCAGCTCAGATGGGTCGAATACATGAGGTTGCGTCCGACCGGGCAAAAAATCACACAAGCAGCGCTCACAAGTGCTGTTTTTATTGCTTAACCAATTCTATCGATGCGTGCTACTCGTTCAGGTACATCAGATGGTTGCTACTTATTGTTTTTTGCATATTATCCATCCGATGCCTGACTTTTTCGCCAAGTGCCTCGTGTTGAATCGTATTGTTATTTGTTTTCCCATTTTCCCATTTTCCATAGCCAAAATCAATTGGCTAAAGAAGGGGGGAAATGGGAAAACAAATAACAATACGATTCAACACGAGGCACTTGGTGAAAAAGTAAGGCATCGGATGGATAATATGCGAAAAACAATAAGTAGCAACCATCTGATGTACCTTGTAACAGGGTTATGTAAAATAGTGGTTATCTAATATCATAAGAAATCTCTGGTTGCTAATAACGTTACATAATAAAGGTTTACCACTGCTAACCGCGCAAGCTATCGCTACGAACGTTGGACGACTAATGAATGCCGATGCAATAGGACCGAGTGCACGAGAAGGAAGGTTGATAGAAAGAGACGAGATAAGTGCCCCAATTCGACGAGGGGTAATCAAATGTCAGTAATACTGCGCAAAATGTAATCGGGATATCTTTCGATAATCCATTACTTACATTCCCCTCCTTCTCTATCAAAAAGGAACGAAAGAAAAAGAAGAGAAGTTTTTAAAAATATTCTGTAGTATGGTCGCCTTTGTACAAATAAACAGTTTTTCCTGGTCCTCATAACAATGGTTTATATTCAATACCTTTCATTTTTTTTATCAATCATTTCAAGTTTTTTTTTTAAACAAGCTAAAAATTTTCCATAGCAACCTTTGCTGAATGATATAAACGCAAAACGGTGTAGCCGTGCACTTTTCCTCTGGGATTATCATCCTTTCGGGTGATAGCCGTACATTGATAAAAGACATGTTAAGCTTAGGATAACCAACATTCTAAAGAATATTGTTTTTTTTTATTGAGGAAAACTTTTAATTGTTCCAAAAACAAAACAAAATCATAAATAAATTACTTCATTAATTATTTGGCCCGTTGTACGCAGCGGGTTCGTTCGGCCCATTGTACACGCTGTTCCTGCAATTGTGTGATAATTTTCATTTCTTGCTTCTATTAATTTGAACGTGTAAAACTATGGGAGAATTCAAGGCAAAGTTTAAATTCAAGGTTTTTATCGTGTACAAGTGTAAACAAACCGCCCTTGACCTTGACATTGAAAACATTCCAATGGCCTGTGTCGGCAAGCGCCAGCACATAACGACCGTTTGGAGCCGCCACTAGTTCCCTCTCATTGGAGAGAGAGAATCAGTTGAAAGAGAGAAAATTTTATCCGTTTTGTTATGATCTTGATTTTCGAATTTGATTTTACACGATAAACTTAGAAAACTTTATAAATTGATTTTTTTTTTTGTTGCACGGTCAAGAAATGAAACCCAAAATTCAGTTTGAGGAAGGCAAAACATTAAAATCCAATTACGAAATATAAATTTTCACGCATTTTCATATCTGTTTAATTTTTTTAGGGAATTGATCGCCAGTTGCGGACTAGATGTCCAGTTGAGGCGATGATCGCCAGTTTAGGACTTTCAAGTCCAGTTCAGGCGTTGATCGCCAGTTGCGGACTAGAAGTCCAGTTGAGGCGATAGTCGCCAGTTTGGAACTTTCAAGTCCAGTTCAAGCGTTGATCGCCAGTTGCGGACTATAAGTCCAGTTGAGGCGATGGTCGCCAGTTTAGGACTTTCTAGTCCAGTTAACGATGTTGAGTGCCCAGTTAATGCAATGATCGCTAGTGGAATACTTATAAGTCCGATTTAAACTAGAATGATTAGTATCCTTTCCTTTAAGTATGATATTTTAGGGAATACTATTGCGGAACTTCGTATAACACGTAAAAATCATCAAAAGAACAGTTCTTAAACAGCAGACAATGTTATTGAAATCTCAATGATAATACAAATTATCTGAAATATGAAAAGTGTCGTAACAAGTTCATGTCTACTTATTTATAACCTTCGCAGAATTGAATAAGGATGGATTTAATTATTCACATTTCATTATGAGCAAAATTTCGCTTAAGGTTCTAAGAAAAATAGTGATTAATAAGTAGATAAGTATTGCCCCCGCTGGTTTAAATGAGAAAGACTGTTAGCGAGTATTCTGTTCAAATTGCGAAAGTCAAGCGTTTAAAGTTTTCAATGGACATTTATTAGTAAAGCCCTCACGCGAAAGTCTGGTAAGCTTTACCGAAATAATCTTGTAGAAATGTGCTATTGAGTGTAACATAGGGTCTGAGTTGAGACTTGTGTAATTTAGATGAAAGCGAGAGCAAAGTAGTAAAGCTTAGATTGTCAAAATATATACGAAATGTTGTAAGCAAGAAAAATTATCAAAACAGGCTCAATCGCTAGAAAGTATTCATATCAGACCTAGGTTTGGAAAATGGAATTAATTCGGGATCAATACAAAAGACCTCATTTTGTGTCAAACGATCGAAATTAACAAGAGGTTTTTCAGGAACTGCTTCGGTGCCGTAAGTTTACTACTTTGCTTCTTCTTTTCAGCGCTCTTTTATCGTTTTGCGATTCACTATGACCCACAACCAATTACGGGTTCAGGAAGATTCAGTAGAGCTTCTTCCAGTGTTTGCCTCGGCCCTTAATAGAAGTCGATTGAAGTGTCCGGCCCGATTGTTTTTCACCAAATCACCAACCAAAATTATAAATAAAATGGAAAAAGAAAAAGTTTTCGGAGCGACAGGCTGAAAAAAGGAAGCTTATAATCGCAGTTCTGAATGTGGTTTAGTTCTAGGAAACTCTTGATGGGAAATAGGATTGAGTTCTGGGTGCATGATGTATGTGGTGCCTTCTGGTAGTACCCGCGTATGAAATAATCTCAATTGAATCCTGCGGTAAGGAGGGATAAAATGAACGGTCATCATCTGACAAATGGTTCCGATTGCACCTATTTCGGGTCCTTAAACGCAATCCTTTCCGATGGTGGACTGGGATTGCTGGCATCAGAATCGCACTGTTGAGTGGGAATTTGGTTTATTCCGGCGGGAGATTTATGTCAACAAATTCTCAGCTACGGAGATAGTTGTTCCGTCGCCATAGAACTGGAGCGTTTCTGAAACTCTGCTTAGTAGTGGGGCCGCATTACGAATGTCACCGGTTGCCGAGGGTCAAACCGGGAAATTGCACTTTTGGGTTACAGAGATTGCCGAAATCTGCCGTCTCGTTGTTCTCTTTCGAAGGGATGGGCTACGCAAGTATCCTTTTTTTTTTATTGTATTGAGGTTGAGGCTGGAGTGCAGCCGAATAAGTACCATGAAACTGATTGGCTGAGAAATAACTTGTTTACATTTGTGCACGGAAAACATATTCAAGCCAAATTTGTGGTTTTGAAAATCTCAATGATACACGGTTATCTTTTGGTTCCCAGATTGACTAGTAATCAAAACATAGTCTATGAAATGAACCTAAAATTGTGTTTTCTCGTTTCAACGATCCAATCTTAAGCGAGTTTGTTTTAGAAAACTGAAAACTGTTTGTACTTTCTTGCGTTGAATCAGCTCATACCAAACTCGTGTTGTATGTTTGCAATTGTTTGCTTAGGTCTAGATCGTAAGCTTTTAAAGAGAACAGTAAACAAAAAAAATGAAAAGAATAATAGGCGCAGATCAATGCTTTAGGACGGTATATTTCCAACATGTAATCAATGTCTATCGCAGCTAGTACATTTCTTACGGTGGTGCAGGAATGATAGGATAAATTTAAGCCAGATGTTAACCAGTTTATTGAGAGGAAAAGGCTCTTAGCCTTAAAAATTGAAGTTTAAATAGTTTAGTTTTTTTTTTTAGTTTTTTGGCTGGAGATTTGAAGTTCGGGGTAATTGAAACGAAAAAAAAAACAACACAGAGGGGAAAAAGTTGGTGCGAAACATCTGACAGACAGGCATTGGACTTTTTTTTTGGGTTGATCCGTCAATTGACGTTTAATGACGTTAGCTGAATAACTTCTCCAGATCAAGATGATTAAAGGCTGAAGACAAGTGAATCAGTAAATTTTTGAGGCCTTCTTTCAGCCAGATTGCTGATTAAAAATTGATCCACAATATTTTTTCAGCGTTTATGCAGCAAAAAGTGTTTGTTGGGCTAGGTGCAGGTCTCATTTTCGATACACCATCCGTGTCCGTGTTCACCCGAACGTTGGCGTAGCTGCTGGATCCAGACGTCAGGATGCTTTCGCTCTCCGTGACTTGTCTCCATCAGGGAATATGTTGCTGAAATATAAAAAAAAACCTTTCTCATATGTGTTAAGATTAATATTTTTGTTAATGAAAATTACCTCTTGGAACATCGCTGGGAACATTTACAATCGTGTAGAAAAGGAGAATAAAGCAAAACAAAAACGGATTGGAATCGAAAGGGTTGCCAAATGATAACCTTTAAATCATTTTGAAGTATGAAAAATGTGATTTCGTATTAATTATGTAGAACTGCCGATTTATCAATATTGGTTCCTGAAATTAGTCCCAACCCATTTCTCCGACCAGTACAGAGTGCCGTCTTCTAGTTTTAACTATTACCCAACCCAGTTGGCTTAACAATAACAATATTGCTTTGTGGCATAACATTTACTCAGGAACCCATTTTTATGAAGAAACTTACAACCTCGAATAAAAAAACTATAGATTTTATTCAAACAATATTGACGATAATCATATTATATAATTGGTTCAAATACTGAATAGATTTAGAGTTTTAATATGGTCTATAAATGAATTCTAAGAGAACCATTCGAGCGTATGGTTAAAATATATCGTAGACGTCAAGGGAGTCGATTGTAAGTTACAAATCTTATGCAAACAAATTGTTTACAATTTACCAAGGTCAATCACATCCTTGTAACAGTACTATCATGAATTTATCAGGACAGCTTAACATCAGCCTTTACAATTTACTTAAACTGGTATCATTAAAAAACAAATCCAATATTGAAATTTTCTTCATATGTTTATGTGTAAAGCGGGTCATAGACTACACAAATGGCATGTACAAATTAGATGATTTTACGACGATTGTTTGATTTATGCTCGCCTACACACGGTACAAACAAACGATTGCTGGCGAAAAGAGCATCAGCAACAACAAAAAACCACCACAGAGGGTGGTTTGTACAAAATATTTCGATCAGGACCGATTTTACCCAAACCGTTTGAGCGCTCATTCAAGCAGTGCCATACACGATGCAAATCCTGTTTACAGCGACAGAATGTCTTCGAATTTCATCGCATTTGTACAAATGTGGTGTAGTCATATGGCCCGCTTAAAACTAAGAAAATTTCACGAAACATAAAAATTCCAACATTCTAACTGGCAGCCCTGCTGCCCCCAAAATAGAAAATCAAAACAAAAAAAATTACGCTCTCACCGACAGTTTTTCGCGATTTTAACAACTTTCACCACCTCGTTCGATATCAGCACCGGGGGCAAACGATCCGGAAAATGTGTGGGAACCTTTAGAAGTTTTGAAAAAGTGTGCCAGGTACGTCAAAAAAATTTAAAAAATGTAACTCTCAATTTTTCCATACAAATTTTTGTCTAAAGGAACCATTTTGATGAGCGCCATCTCTTATTGGGAAATGGAACTAATGTTCAAAAAAACTCACCCCATTGGAAAACATTTCAGCAAAAGTTAGAAATTTTGCTCAGAAAAGACCTGTTTTCTACTACCATCCGAACACTGTACGCGAATGGCGGAAGCTAACCAGCATAAGGCTCAGCGAGTGCACACTGGAAGAGACGGAAATCAAGAGATAGTGAGTATTTCTATAATTGAAAAAATGATGGATGCTATGGATCTTTTAATTATTTTTCTTTCGTTTTAGTGACAAGGCGCTCCTGGGTTTCTTTTCCGCAAGCCCAAACGTAGCTCTTCAAATGGTCGGGTATTTTCTTTTCCCTGGAAGACCGCCTAGGCTCTACTGGATGCTCCGGAATGTTTTGAGCCGCTGCTGATGGGATTGAGTCCAGTTGTTCTGCTGTTTCTAATGCGTCAGGTATGTGCTGGTTATACATTTTCCATTCATGGACACGTCGGGCTTGGGAAACATGTCTTCTTATCGTTGCTCCGTGTTCATCTTCCAGTAGAAGATTTCCGTTGTTTTCCTTGATAACGGAATACTTTTTCGGGTGGAACCTGGTTTCGCCTTTAGATCGGTTAATTCTTTCTAAGATTACCATATCGCCTTTTTTGACACGACATTTTCGGGCACGTCTACGTGTATCCCCTAACTGTTTCCCTTGAACTTTCGCCTTTCGGTCTCTCTCATCAAGAATTTTGTCTTTTAGTTTAACGTTACTGGGACCGAGAAGTGGAAGCCGTTTCAAATAAAGAATTTAAAAAAAAAAAATCTTATCTCGTCTCGTATTTGTACGATATAAACTTGAATTTGACAGCAAAAAACGCATTTCTTTGAAATAATCTTATTTTTATTATTTTTATGGATGCATAAACCAATTGGTTTAAAGTATGAAAAAAAAAATAATAATCTTATTTTTATTCAACTGACGGAAAATGAGAGCCCTGCACTCAAGTCGCAAAAGACGACCAAACAAGTCGTCAGACTTTCCATATTGTTACGAAAAATGTCGTATATTACAACCTCAATATTCTATATGATGATGTAAATTGTCATAGTATATTCCAAAAAGAATCAGGGCAGTCGTAAATGATGCGCATGACAAGTCGTGCAAATCGTAATTTAATACAATCCAAATCAAGAATATGTTTGCTAATGTACATATATGGCCTCCAAAATGATACGTATATACTAGTTTTGCTACATTATATACGATATGTTTACACGTATATTTGCATGTATATTTGCGTTGCAAATTTGAAATACCCACCAAATGGTTGTCTGGGTTGTCAGTTTCACTCTTGAAATAGCCGGTATCCATGGGAGTCTTTGCGGTCTTTGCTTCGGCCATTCCGTGACGCTCGATCATTTGCTTGATGTAACTTCGCTGTCGTACTTGGAACACACCATTCTGCAACTGCACCTCCATGCCAAGGAAATGCTGGACTTGTCCAAGACACGTCAATTCAAACTCTTTGCTGAGCTCATCACAAACACTTTTAACACTTTCTTCGTCTTCGGCCGCAATAAGAAGATCGTCCACATAGACTAGTAGGAACGTCTTCTTGCTCCCTTGCTTCACAAACATCCATGGGTCACCATTCGATACTTGGAACCCGACTCGTTCCAATACTTCCGTCAGCCGCCGGTTCCAACAGCGCGCTGATTGCCGCAAACCATAAATGCTACGATTCAGTTTGCATACCCAATCTTCCTTGCCCGGAGAAGCGAATCCGGGTGGTTGTTTCTGTAAAATAGTGGTTATCTAATATCATAAGAAATCTCTGGTTGCTAATAACGTTACATAATAAAGGTTTACCACTGCTAACCGCGCAAGCTATCGCTACGAACGTTGGACGACTAATGAATGCCGATGCAATAGGACCGAGTGCACGAGAAGGAAGGTTGATAGAAAGAGACGAGATAAGTGCCCCAATTCGACGAGGGGTAATCAAATGTCAGTAATACTGCGCAAAATGTAATCGGGATATCTTTCGATAATCCATTACTTACAGGTTACATATTCGTTTTTGTCTTATTATCATTATTATATATAGTTTCGTTAGTTCAATTAAATCGTTCATTACTGTAGTCAATTGCATGCTATAATATGTAGACTCATACTTATACCGTATTTGTTTATGCCGAGTGTTGCACTAGTGTTGCACTGGTGCACCACTAGGTGCTGTCTAACTGTTTGTTTATTCGGACGGTGTTGCACTGGTTTTGACCTGGTGTTGCACTGCCATCGGGCGGTGTTGCCCCGAAAATTTTGTCAGTGTTGCGAGAGAACGTGTGAGTGAGCGAGGTAGCAATACACTGGCGACGATTTTTGTTTGTTTTTATAGGGTACGGTGGAACACTCCACGAGTGGAGAAAACAAATACAGTATTAGAACTTACAGCTTAGAAGCGCCTTTATTTATGTAATGCATTTGATAATACACGTGTTTTAAAGGAAGTGGAGGAAGCTTGCGCTCCACTGAAATTATCTCAATGAGAATTGCGCGCTCAGCGTCATCTCTCGAGTTGACCCCATTATTTTAAGGTATCGGGATTCCAAGGGTGGATCGTTATGAGATGGAACGATTAGACGGGGTAGGAGGGAAAGAGAAGCCACCTTTTTCAATTGGGTCGAAGCCCATTGGTTATTGTGTCCAAAGGTCAACGACTTCCTTCGGGAAATCTTCGACTCCCCAATGAACACCGATGGTCCTTGTGCGAATCTGAGGAATCCCTTGAATCCACTGGGTTATTCCGAATATAACCGTGGTAAAAACTAGAAGCGAGATTGTTCTTGTTCCGCGTCTTTGTACCGTAAGAACACGTTAAGTGCCTTTTGATTTGAGTGTTTTAATGTTCCATGTTCCTTCCCAGGAAACTAATTAGGTCTAGTCAGTTAGCCAGCTAGAACTCGTGTGCGATCAAATAATATTTGTGTGCGTTGCTTCCAAAAATAAAAGGTAAAACCCATTTGCCTAAAATGTGTGTTCTGTGTGTGATTTATTAATTGTTTGCCGTAATCTGGCAATTATATACAGCTCCAAAAGCCGACGCACATCTAGCGATTGCTAACACCGCTACCGCCCAGCAGTTCCGGTACAACCCCACGGAGAGGATTCGGACCCCGGCCACTGTGAGTCGGATGAGGTCGTCAGCCGTCACTTGGATGACCTATTTCATTTTGCATCAAGCCATCACAATTCTTCTTGAAGCGCCACCTACAATAAACGTTGGACCAGATACGGTGTCGAGTAACCACGTGTTCGGTAATCACTAAACCGAAGGTATGTACCCTATTGGGAATTTCTCCAGGAATATGAAAGCTGATTGCACAATATGATTTTACCCGACCTCCAGAATAATCATTCCGGCCGTTCAACACTTAGACTTGCGGTCCCTGAACCATATTATTTATCATCATCATTAATACGGTCTCAAAGTAACACCGTCTTACTATCGCAAGCAGGCCTACTTTATCGGCCGGAATCTAAATCGGTACCGCATGAGTGAGAGTTAAAAATATGCGCATATAAAAATAGATTTACACTCAGCAAACTCCTCATGTAAAACTTACATAAAAACACACACAGTTTAATTCGGAACCGCCAACCATTGAAGGGTTCCACTTCTGAAAACTCGCCAGAAAGTTATTCAGAACATGTAAACCGCACACGAATAGGGGAAGTTAGGGAAGGAACTATTAAAAATCAAACTTAATGTAATCCTAGGATAAGTAATAAACCACAATTAAGCATGCAGAAAATAGAATAATCGTTTCTCCGAATATATGTAAATGAACGTTAAATACAAAGTTATTATTATGTTTTCTTCCAACAAAATGTTCTAAGTTGTTATTTTGTGCTTCCCCGAACATTGAGCTCTTGGTCTAAAAGGTGGTTCACGTGTTCTTCCCCGATTAGTTTTTCTTTTACTCTGGGAGGACTGCCCGGGAAATCAGTCTGCTCGCTTCTGCTTCGTATCACGTGTTAAGCTAGGGTGATTCGGTCTTTTTAAGCCAGTGATGAGAATCACAAGCGAGTGTTTCTAAGGGGATAGAACGCTGTATCCATAACGTTTTTACTTAATTGGCAAAGGTGGCCGATACGAGTAGTTCCTACTCAGACTGATTGTATAAAACCTGATCTTTCGTATCCATTCTTGGATCCTTTTAGGAACGACCTGCCCTGAGGTCAAAGTTCTCGCCGGGCAATTTGGACTCGACGAGCGGTCCTCGACTAAAAGAGGTGGCGCTAAAGCCGCTCGTTTAACGAACGCGAAACTGAACAGTGTACAATTCCAGTAGTGCTCCTCGGCGCACTATAACCTGAACGAGTAGCACGCATCGATAGAATTGGTTAAGCAATAAAAACAGCACTTGTGAGCGCTGCTTGTGTGATTTTTTGCCCGGTCGGACGCAACCTCATGTATTCGACCCATCTGAGCTGGTTGTGGGTAGCAATGTGGCTTCTTCGTCACTTACTACAAACAGCCAGCAGGTGCCGGGTAAAGAATCACACAAGCAGTAAAAAGCTGTCGATAACACAATGCCCTGCTCACATTTTTCACCATCTATTCGTTTCTTCTACCCAAAGCGCTCTAGCTTTGACCTTTCCACCTATCAATTTTCATTTCTGTCTTAATTGCTCTCTAACTAGAATTTCAATTTGCCGAAATGCCATAAAACTTAGATAACATTATAAGAATTAATGCTTCAGGGAATTTACCTACAATTTATGTGAATTTTTAGTAAGTTTAACGCAAAGTCATGATGAAAGCTACGTTAAATGTGGTTAGTGTTAAAATGAAATATAGGTCGATTTAATTTTTTCTTTTTCTGTGGTATTTTTGTTGTAGCCAATAATAATTAATGGAGCAATATTTTTTAGCAAACTAAATTTATTTTCACAATCATTCACTATTGCACACAAATAAATAACACTACACCCATAGAAGAGGTTGCAAAAATCCAATGCCTATTTAGCACATCTCTGTGCCGATAATGCGCTGAAATGTGCACTGTGCCGAAGATGATATGTTTGAAAAACCGTAACTGGCATAAGGACTCGCCTCCCAACTAAAATGATGCATGACCACTACATTCAAGCAAAACAAGAAAAACATTTTATGGGATTTCGTTCCTAAAGCTTAGTTCTTTTAGAAATGGGACAGTTACGAATGCGTGTATCTCAAAAACCTTTCGTTTGATCTAAAAACTTTCTATGAAGGAAATAAAGGTAATCTTATGATCATTCATGAAAAAATTAAAAAAAAAATTATTTATCGTTTTTTGTAAGAATAAATTATATTTTATTCTTGGTACCTCCCTTCGGCCAGCGCACACTTTTTTCAGTCATGATAATGATCAGTTTTTCAAACTAATACTTCGTCTAATCTGTATTTTAGATGGCTACATCCCCCTCCTTCAATTTATGATACTTTTCGGACCAATACTTCTCTTTTAAAAGAAACTGAGGGCAATTGAGTGGATACAGATGTTTCGAAATTAACAAATTTGATTATTTTTGAGCCCCTTTTTGAGCGTTTTTAATGGAATTTTTGCTGACAAAATCTGGCAATAACGAAGTAAAACCATCATGAGATTAAACTTAAAGTATAATCGGTTAGTATAGATCGTAGTTTGGGAAAAGTACATAAAAGATTACTCTTTTAATGATTTGAAAAACAGCGAAAACCATCTTTTTCGTTTTAAATATTGTTATTTCTTTCCACAGGAGCAGAATTTTAGCAAATCAAAGTATTTTATACAAAATAACCAGCAAATACATACTTTAATAAACTCGGGGCCTTGCCACGAGCAGATATGGTATAGGATTCAAACGCTGGAATTTGTTTAAAATAGGGTATTTCATAAGTTTTGTCGTTCATCAGAAATCATCTGTCCCATAGCCTCGGAACCGACTATACAGCTTACGAATTGTGGAACTAGCAAAAGTTTAGTGTTTGAGGTGTGGTTTGAATGACTCATTACCAGGCAATACTTTCAGCTTATCGGAGAAATTTTTTTTTTTTGAAATTTCAGCGATCTACCCTTAGTTTTTTCACTTTTTGAAAATTGAAAATGCTGGTATAAGACTTGATTTCCTGATGACCCTTAGCCGAAGTTGCCGATCATATGCTTCACTCCAATGCTTGATTTGAACTTAGTGGACATTTTTGATAGTATTTGCATACTTTTCCACCACTCACATACAGCAACTCTTTGAATAATCAACGGTTTTGTCAATTATCTATTTGAATATGATGAATTTTGAATGAAACTGTGCAAAATTATTTTTTCCTTTTTCTCTTGCATCGTAAATATCTCAAAAACACGTAATTTTGAAATTTTGACAAAAATAGGTCGGATAGTACTTTTTACAGGCAACAAAATGCTGCCAAAATTTTGAATGTCCGATTATTAGTAAACGAGCTATTAGCAAAAGAAAGTGTCCCATTTCTAAAAGAACTAAGCTTTATTGGATAATTCATCCCAGAAACAAGAAAATAAAAATATAAACCACAGCGCCCGTAGGGAGAATCGAACTCAAATCACTAACCAAATGGTCTTGTCAGACCGACATCTTAACCAATGTACTATTTGAGCTTCATGCAGGAAGAGGGATATTTGTCATAGGCATTCTGCCACCGATCAATCACAAAAGAAACGCACGACAGTGGCTTCCCGGCGTTTGGCCTCCTTTCAAGGTATTCATTTGTCTTAAGATGGAAACGGGAAAGGGAACGGGAGTGGAGGAAACGGGAAACCCATTGAATGAGAACGGTGCTTTGCTTACTGCCTGCTATTACATACACACGCTACATATACACAGCTGCTAAAGCCGGGCAGCTTGGCCGGTGCTTGTTTGCCGGTGAATTGAAGGAATATATTCTTGTTGCTTTTGCTACATACACACGCACAGCTTAGCCGTGGTTGTTTGCCGGCGAATTGAATTGAAGGAATGTTTTTTTCGTTGTTGCTTTTACTGCATACACACGCACAGCTCGGCCGTGGTTGTTTGCCAGTGGATTGAAGGGATTGAATTAGAAGGATGTTTTTGTTGTTGCTTTTGCTACATTCACACGCACAGCGCTCGGTTCGCTGGCTGCCTGGTGTTGGCCGGTATTTATTTCCATCCTTCTTCGTCTTGTGATGCGATAGGGAGGGACGTGAAAGCGTTTTTATTTTGTTTCTTTCAGACATACGCAATTCGGTTAACTTGGGAGATTAATGCCGGTGGGAGCAAATCGAATCAGTACCAATCGCGTTATCTTCTTGTACCAATGATGCTATGTAATTGACTACACGCCATTGGCACAGAGGCTGAATTTTGGGTGTACATTGATAAATAATCATGGATGGCGTGGCCTTTTCGACTCAGCTCGGCTTGTGAGATCCTTTAGAATAGAAAGTATTAGTTAAAAAAAAATTAGATAATAAATAATTTACCTTGTCCGCCTCTTTTGAATCAAAATCTGATGCACCATCGGACCGAGTGCTCTTCCCCGAACAAGTGTCCTTGCGGATGCCAAGCTGGGTCAATTCTCTAAAAAATATTTTTTTTTTGACTTTATTCATTTATTTGCAGCTGAAGAAGTCTTACAAACTATTGCCAGCTACACCCATAGAAGAGGTTGCAAAAATCCAATGCCTATTTAGCAAATCTCTGTGCCGATAATGCGCTGAAATGTGCACTGTGCCGAAGATGATATGTTTGAAAAACCGTAACTGGCATAAGGACTCGGTTCCCAACCAAAATGATGCATGACCACTACATTCAAGCGAAACAAGAAAAACATTTTATGGGATTTCCTTCCTATTGGATAATTCATCCCAGAAACAAGAAAATAAAAATATAAACTTCAGCGCCCGTATGGAGAGTCGAACTCAAATCACCAATTTTATCGTCTTGCAAGTCCGACATCCTAACCAGTGTGCTATTTGAGCTTCATGAAGGACGAGGGTTATTTGTCATAGGCTTTCTGCCACCGAACAATCACAAAAAATCGCACAACGGTGGCTTCCCGGCGTTTGGCCGCCTTTCAAGGTAGTCCTTTGTCTTGCGATGGTAACGGGAAAGGGAACGGGAGTGAAGGCAAAGGGAAACCCATTGAATGAGAACTGTGCTTTGCTTACTGCCTGCTATTACATACACACGCTACATATACACAGCTGCTAAAGCCGGGCAGCTTGGCCGGTGCGTGGTTGTTTGCCGGTAAATTGAAGGAATGTTTTTGTTGTTGCTTTTGCTACATACACACGCACAGCTTGGCCGTGGTTGTTTGCCGGTTGATTGAAGGGATTGAATTAGAAGGATGTTTTTGTTGTTGCTTTTGCTACATTCACACGCACAGTGCTCGGTTCGCTGGCTGCCTGGTGTTGGCCGGTATTTATTTCCATCCTTCTTCGTCTTGTGATGCGATAGGGAGGGACGTGAAAGCGTTTGTATTTTGTTTCTTTCAGACATACGCAATTCAGTTAACTTGGGAGATTAATGCCGGTGGGAGCAAATCGAATCAGCACCGGTCGCGTTATCTTCTTGTACCAATGATGCTATGTAATTGACTACACGCCATTGGCACAGAGGCTGAATTTTGGGTGTACTTAAAAAGTGGAATTATAAAGTGTGTAAGTATTACTATATCCTAATCATAAATAATGATTTGATTCGGGGTGGATTCTTGAGTATACAATATTCAACTAAATTAATAAACGTTTAACAAAAACACATTGGTATCAAGATTTCATAAGGGAATCATCATAAATCGAACTCACCAGAATACAAACGTTCAAATTTGCTCTTGCAGCTTAAATAGAATCCTGCTTGTTGGAACCACTTATCGGTGTCGGAACTTTTCAAACTAAACGGCACTTTCCGACTGATGGAAGAATTATTTTTTCTGCTTGATTGTGAGAATCGGGTAGTTTTCAAACTATCGTGGAATCCGCAAAAGAAAAAAAAAACCAGCCACATCATTGAGAAATTTCACAGCTTTTAACAAAGTCAACTGTCTGAAAGGAGGACTGACAATTTTCTTATAAGAATTCCAATGATCCAAATGGACTTCAAATCATCCACCTCAATTTTACGTGAAATTTATGCGGCAGTTACGTAATTTAAAGCAGTTACTACAAAACACACGTCAAATCGATGGGATGCCACAAAATCTAAGTTTACGTGAAAAATCCCGTATATTTAATTTCTAAATTATTTTCCGTGTAAGGGTGCTGGTACACAGGTTAACGAAATCACAGAAAAATCTGTATAATCACAGAATTTTAAAATTTCAAAGTTTTATCACAGATCACAGAATTTTTCAATTTTCACAGATGTTCCTAATTTTGTACAGATTTCCATAATTATAGATATTTTTGTCCCTTCCGACTTTTTATTTTTGAATCCAATTCATGTTGATTTATTTTTCCATTAAAACTGTAAAAAGTTTCCAATTTATTTATGTTTGACATAGTTTTCCAATGAACTTCATAGAAATAGCGTCACAGAAAACCGTCACAGAAATTAAAATGCTTATTAGAACTTAGATTCAATGTTTTAATAATAAAAATCGTAGGAGAGAGTGGGGTAACGTGGGTCATGGGGAAACGTGAGCCACTTTAAATATCTCAGATGTGTGTTGAGATAAAAATCTCAATCCATCTGTCATCATCTTCGCTTTGCGTAAGCATATTTTTCTTAATGTTGTTGAGTTTAATACGCATCACATGCTTCTTTTTTTATCAAGCTTGAAAATGTTAAAAAAAAATTCCTTACCTAATTAAACCTAATTGCATCGATGGAGAACCTTAAGTTCATAACAAAAATATGCCCGTACGCTTATGATCTTAGTTTTGACATGTTCTTTCACCTAGAAAAACAATTTTTGATGAAACATCAAAAGTCACACAAACATTACAAATTTTCAAATCATAGCTTGTGGGGAATCGTGGGCTACCTATACATATACTTATGTTTTTAAGAACTTAAAATACTTTTTTTCTACCTGTAAAGTTTTCTCATGCCAAATGAAGAGTTATGAAAAACATTATGTCCATCCTTTATGAGGAATTTGGCCAAAATGTTCGCGAGCCAGGTTTTTGAATTTATTCGATCATACAAAACTCTCTTTTAAATTTTTCATCCGAAATTGCTTTCAAATAACGAAATGAATTTTCAAATAACAGTTTTGGGGCAACTTATTAACATTGCATGATATTTGGTCAATTTGTATTTAGTGGCCCACGATTCTCCACCATTTTTCAAAATCAAAAACATATTACTTTTTTTTAAAACAGTTAGAACTTGTGAGAAATAATTCATTAAAAATTAAAAAAAAACTTCCTGGTGATACGTTCGAAATGTAGAAAACCATACCATTTTTATTTTCATTCTATCTTTTATTATAAAGAAGTAATGGAACATCAAAGTGGCCCATGATTCCCCACTCTCCCATAAATTTTTTTTTACCCTTTTATTTTAGGATCAAAGGATTTTTTGAAAATCGGGAATTGCCCCATACGGAACAATTCCGGAAACAAGAAAAAAAACATAAAATGCCATAATTTTATTTGATTAATTGATAAACGCACAGAAGGCAGAATGTGTAACAAGATACCAAGTTTTTGTATGATTCTTGTTTTCATTTTTCATGTAAGGAGTTTTCATTTTAAGTTATAATGAAATTATTAAAAAGTGTAACCACCGGATTGGGAAGATAAACTATATAGATGTAGTGATCGCCGTGGGACTGGGCACAATCGGGATCATTCTGTGCTTTAAGTGAAAAAAAATTGCCAATCAGGGGCAACTGCTAGTGCTTCAGTTTGGTTCCTAATGCAAATGAAAGGAAGTTCAGCGGTTCAATTTCCTTCTTTCTCGAGGAAACATTGCCGGGGTATTTTGAAGGATGGAAAGTGGAAGTAAATGGAAAAAAAGTATGCTGAAAAATAAGATAGTGTTCGAAAAACTGCTGTTTATTTCGTGACAATTAATAGATTAGTGCAAAGAAAGAAAACTCGTTTCGAGGGCACAAACAAATGAAGTCGAACGCAAGTGTAAAACCTTTCTCTAAGTGCCGGTGGGTTCGGATATTCAAATGGAATCGAAGATATATATTTAAAAAAAATAAGTTGTAATTGAGAACTGAATGAAGTGTTAAAGGTGGAATGATGATTTTAGTTGAATCCCATGGAATAATTTTTATTGTACCGATTGGGAAAATAAGGGTAAAACCAACTAAATAGTGTCGGAATGACGGGATTCTAAACATGCTGGAAGATGTGTGGCGGCAACAGCGGGCTAGCGGCTTGAATTGACCCCGGTGAGATTGTTTCATTTTTACATTTTTTCATTATTTTTTAATTAGTTTGAACTCAAAATTATAAGATTGCTTTAAGGACAACGATGAGGGCTTGATTTACATGTACAACTTATGTAGGTACGTTTACCCTTTTGTCGTGATTTTGATTATGTTCTCTTCATGTGTCCTATGCATTCTGATCAAAGCAAGCGGGGACAAGTTTTATCCAGCCAAACCTTTTTTTCTTCTTCCGTTCTAACACAGTCCTATGTAGGTGTATCTGTTCTCATTCCACGTGTGAATAGTGGCTCAAATATCTCTTGCGGATGGCATATTGGCGCGTTTCACATGTGCGTTTCTTAATTATGTTCGCCGGCCGGACGTATCGGAGTGTCATCGGCTTATGTGTTTTGCCGAATTTTTTTCTCGGGAAACTCAAGATTATCGCAACACCTAAACAAAATGAAAAGTCGATTGCACCAACAAGGATGGTCTTTTGCGAACTATGATTTACATTTTTCAAAACTGAACATAAGATTTCATATTCATATTTCATATTACAGACTTTTTGGGTGACATTTGTGGAATAACAAATAATAAAATGTGGTATCTTACGATAAAGTATCAATCGTTCTTCAATTGAAAATTTATTTATATTATATTTTGCACTTTTAACTAAACTTAATAATTCAGTTTATAGCATCTTATCGGCAATGAACATTAGAAAATATGTATGTGCAAATTGTTTCAGGTAGCATTGGAAACATTTCCATAAAAATGACGGTTTTTGGTTTCAACGTAGCAATGGTTAAATAAATCGCGTATATTCATCATATTAGGGCATTTAAATTTTGTTGCTATTTTTTTAATCAATTAAAAAGTATTTGGACGGATTATTTGGAGTCTTTATCATTTCATACGTCAATACTGATAGCTTTTATATGCTTTAGCATTCATTTAGCAGATTTAGATTTTCACTTGTCTTATCGATTTTTATATCAATGGAATTTATGTGATAGTTTTGTTTGTTTCGTTTTTTTTTTTTATTTATAACACGTTGTCTGCAAGAAATAAACAACATGAAAAATCTTACTTACTGTTAAAAGTTGGACCTATTTGAATTGCTGTCCACTTTGGAAGTTTCGGGTGAGATCAATCCATTTCATTTTCCTCATTTCAACTTTACAAATACATTGGCACTTTATAACTTAATTAATCATAAGAAGCGTTTGGTAGGGAACTCCACGCTTCGTCTCTACCTCGGTCCTGTATCTTTTGCGTTTTCATTACATGATTGCCCTGGCCGAAGTAGTATCTGCAATGCATGTTCCATGTATCAGACACTATGTTGAAAAGAGTTTTCATTTTTCAGAATGCATATAAGTTTTGGCCATGTTGGTGTAAGAAGGAGAAAAAGATTATATCATATCAATGTGTGTTCATATGTGTATGTATTCCTTTTGGCGCTGAAATCTTTTAGAACGGAAAAATTCAAAGGATTTCGGTGCTGTATTAATAATTTCTCTGCTCTTTCAAATCTTTTCAAAAGCGGGCAATGGCGCTATAACCATGGTCGATGACCTGAGATGAAGGTACAGGGATCCAGAATTAAACAGTGTATGATGGTTAAAGAAGAATTTCTCTAATTATTGTTTTGTTAAATTTTGGACTTTATGTAGAAAAACCTCATTTCCATCCCCTGAAGGAAGAATCGCAAGGCCCAACACCAAGGAGCATAGAAATATCTTAGCATCTATGCTCCCAACGAATTAATATCAAAAAAACATGGGAACGTATGGTACTGTTGTCCACGTTTCTTCCTCCCCTGGTTCCAGTCGTCTCTGCGTCCAATACTGCACAGTGGGCCCGGCCTTGATAAGATGAATAGTAAATGTAATTTTACTATTCACCGGGATGCTGACAAGATCTGGCTGTGTACGTATCATAAGCATAAGCATAAGCAGATTCTTGTTTTCATTTTTCATGTAAACCAGTAGGATATCAAATAGAAAAATCGAATAAAAACATGCATTTTTGAGATAGGACTGAAAATTCAGAATTAGAATTTAGATGTATTTACCAGAATTTAGGTAAATAGATTCAGGCTTCTAGAACGTAACGCATTTTTTTTAAATATCAATGTTTCCAATGGAAAACATTATTCGGTATTCAATATATGAGTCGAAATAAAATTTCAGTTTGCTTAGCATGAATAATGTTACGGATCTTGCTATATGAATTTTAGGAGGAAAATATAAGAATATCAATCAGTAGCAAAGCTATCAAATAAAATATGATTTCCTATTCCGGAAAATAAAATAACCGTCAGAAATCAAAATTTAAATTTGAGTAAAAAATAAAGACTTGAAAAAAAAATTTAGGTCTCGGTTATTCAATACGACATTCATCGCACATGATTATGTTTCAAATTCCAGAGATCAGAAGCAAGATTTCAATAGTAAAATTGTGTATTTCAACTTGAAATTTTGAAAGTATTATGAACATAAGACTGAATCGAATTGGGTTTATTTTTGAATTTATCAATCTCTGGGGTCTAAAAAGCTTCGTTTTGGTTCAAAACTCATTCATGATTTTTAGCATAATTTTAAAATAACATTTACATGAGTTAATTTGAACTTTAAGGATTGTATGGACAAATTTAATATTTTGTACTGAAAAATCAACGTAATTTTTGTTTCTTTTGTGGAACCGAGCCTGTCAATAGTTTATGTGCCAATTGATAAGTTTTCCATAGAAAAAAACAACTTTGTCGAAGAATGTAACTTCGTATCTTATAAAACAAAAAAGTTATTAGCTGATTAATAAGGGTATGTTTATTGGCATTGATAAACAATAAATTCAATTGGCACCCCTGCTGGGTGCTTGGCGAGGTATTGCATGACTAGTTTTGTATGTATGTATGTATGTATTTCAACCACCCAGGTAGCAAGGCACAGCCGGTAGCAGCGAGCAACTATTGCTTTGCAACTTGTTCGAGATTCATCAACTAAATATGTTCAAAATGTCTTTGAATGGACTGTTACAAGGGGTAAGAAAAGTAAGCAGAGGCACTTACATTTCTAAATAGGGGTAGGATCATATAGTCTCCATCGAAAGTACAAATTAAACATACGAGCGTCTGGATCAAGCCGTTGCAACGCACAGCGCTCAGCTGGGTGGGGAGACGGACCCGTCCTCAATCCACGATCCCTTGCTGGTGAGGTAGCCCAATGCTATCCTCAAGAATCGCTTCAATCGGATGCCCGGATGACCCAACCCAAAACCCCAAAAATATGTCGATTTTATCATATAAAAGTGAGATTAAACGATTTATTATCAGTTAACAATAATAAAACATATAAATTCTGAAATAATGTAATATGACGAAGCACTAAAACAATACATTGATTTAACCTAAGAAAACTAGCGAGATATGAAGTTGAAAAAATCGTGAGTAAAATAATCTTGAATGATTTTACTTTAAATATTTTTTTTTCTATTTTCAATTTTGATAGTTTTGTTTTACTTGATTAACATGAATAGTTCACAAAATAAAATTGTTTAAATCTCACCATATTTTCAGATATAACAGATACTCATTGTTAAGTGTAATCAAGAGGCAAATTATGCCACTCACCTGTCAAACCGGATACTGACCTTATAATATGCTTATATCTACCTTGATGCCCATATAAGCACCCCACACCGTTGCATTGTTATGCAATGACAAAGTTTTATGGATAACAAAACCCTAAGCTGCATAAACTCGACGGTTTATTACCATTGTCGATTTAATTACAGGACCTACCAAATCTATCAATGATTTATTATAATGAATATATGTGCATACCATTTTTTTTTGCTTAGCTACTGGTTGCGTGGTGAAAAAATGTGCTTTGGTTTTCAATTGATTGTCTCTAAACAGAATAATTTAATCATAACCACACCCGCAAGAACAATCATGAAACCGTGATCTATTAAATTACTCTTTTCAAACATTTTCATATTTTTAGGAAAAAAAGTCACCCTATTACTACACGTTTTAAACACTGTTTTTCTTTCAAATCATCATCACATACACACACTACTCTTTTCAAACCAAAACATCGCAAAAATAAGACGGTACCACAATAACTATGGTTCAGGATGGCTCTTCTTTCACACTTGCACGTTAATAAAATAGTTGCAGCGCAATTCATTTCACCTAACTCATTTGGAATATTCACTGCTAGCTTCAAACACCTTTAGCGAGGGCTTATAAAAATTCATGCTCATACACACATAATTCTATCACATAACACACAATGAATCAAAGGCCCCTCTTTCGCTTACTAGGGTAAGTGAGCCTTAACTTGGCATGCTCCTTATCTTGGCATGCCAAAATGCATTTTGGTAATTTACATGTCAAACATATGCCTAAAAATATAAAATAAATCAAACATAAAAGAAAATCGCATTTGTCTACATTCTGCATAGCATTTGTCCGCAATTGAATCCAATTAACTGCGTAATAATTTTTTTTCACATGACGAACTGGAAGTAAAATTACGATTTTCGGAAAAAATCTAAAATGAACCTACCTTGATAGTGCATCTGCCACCTTCGGATCGATTTTAAAAACACACTTCCCTATGAAAAAAACACTAAAAAATACCTTTGGTTACAGCAAAACGTGGCAAAAAATATAAAATTACAACCTACTCCAAACAACGTATATATTTGATCTAAAATTGAAGAAAATATAAACATTTTTTTCGCCTAATCTTGGCATGAAATTCCACAAATTGAGGTTTGTATGTATGTGTGAGAACGAAATCAGCAGGCAGACGGTAGCCGGCAGCCGGCATCCGAATCGTCGGCCGTTAGTGCACAGTGGTCTGGAAATTTAAAACCGGTCGAAAGTAAAAAGAATGATTGAAATAACTTTAAAAAACCATTAATGTATTTTGGACTACAATCAATTTATTTATCTCTCAAGCGTATTTGGCATCTTAGTTGAAATTATAATACTAAAAGTTTAGCTGCCTTTTTTTTTGGTAAATTTCTAAAACTTTTCCTCTCAACTTCTGAGCACGAAATCAACAGGATTCGGATCCGAATCGATATCTTGGATCTCAACGTTGAAGTAACTTTATCCATACCCAAAAAAAAATCTACAATTGGAAATAAGGTTCAACGTATTTTGATTTCATTTTATTTGTGCTGGAGATGAACATTTGCTGTACATATATGTGTCGCTTTGAAAGGAATGGTTGCAAAGTTCAAATTATGACATTCTAAATATTATGTTTATTATAAAAAGTAATTGCATTACAATGTTGAAAAATTATGTTATTAAGAGCTAAATTTTATTGTTTTCAATTTCATGTGAAATCAAAAATAATATTTTGACCAAGTTGGTTTTATTTTATGAATCACTGTGCATCAGCAGAGGTGACGACGTTTGTTTTCCGTAGGAAAGGAATATGCGAAAGAAGCGCTGCCGAATTTGGAAGATGATTTTGCATGAGTGCGAGTGGGATGCAGCTTGAATATCACCCAGCTTGTAAATTTGTTGTTCACTTCCATTGGCTATAGTCCCCAAACGAACGAGTGAGATGCAATCTATTTCTATCAGACTAGCTGGAGTGAGCGATAGTTTGTCTTGTTTTGCTATCCGGGTGTACGCACACGATTGCTAGAAAATTCCTAAGGGCGACATTTTAAATATGTAGGTATGATTCAAAGAATCGTTCGCTTACTTGAGTTTTAGCTTTAGCTTGCTTCTTGCCTCAGTCATAATGGTTTTTAAAATGTCTCTCCTCCTTTTATGGGAGTGGAATAAAAAAATATGAACATTCACTATCGTATGTTAACTTCAATGGAAACAGATCTATCATGATTTCATTTTAAAAAATTGAACAAACGATTTGTTTGCTCGGTTAATAAACATATTTATGTTAACCAATGCAATATTTTGGAACCTATTTGTTCTAGATTGTCATTCTGATAATAGAAATTTTAAACACACCAAAAACTGAAACAAACAAGTGCAACTTTTTACGTAAGATTATAATTCTGCACGCAAATATCAATTCTAAAAATTGGTTGACATTTCGTACTTTCGACTTTTTGAAAACAACACAGAACATTGTTGTGCTTCCTTCCAGGATATTTTCAACGAATTCGTGGGGGCTGTTGTTGTATTAGTGAGGCAAATTTCTTCTAGAGGCGGCCAATTTAAGGAACTCATAAAGGGCCACAATAAGGAGCATTTTAATCAATAGTTTGATCAGGTTTATCTCAAATTATCCACCGCTTTAAAGCTAGGACATATTTTTACTACATTTCAGGCTAGTAAGCAATCATATTTGTCGAAGGACTTTTGAAGGTTCATATTACAGGAAGACTGCAATCATGGGAAATATAGTCAACCATGTCTTAGGGGCCAAGTTCGGGTACATTTACCCTATTGTGAATTTAACTTAATTTTTTTTTTTCAGAATATTATCATCACTATGCATTCCACATCAATTGGCTGTTTATATTTTCTTTTTAAATTCAGTCTGCATACCTACCTTAACAACTTAACCAATTTTTTTTTTTCGTTTATAACTTCTTTCAATTCTTTCCCGGAAAAAAGTTCTTGTCCACCCTATCACTCACAAATTGGTATTTAACTTGTCATTCACTGCACGCTGCTCTCGCGCAAGAATTCTACGCACACAAGCATAAAAAAACATCGCATCTTTGCTCTACCCAAAACTATCGCGCTTTTGACGACTCTCTCTCTCTTCATATTTTTACCGGTTTGTACATTTACTCACTCACACACTTACACGATTACCAGGCTTCATATTTTCTGATCAACCTTCCAATAAACTAATTTTGTCGTTCCCGATTATTTAAACCCCCGAACATGTAGGTACACTAAATTCTATCAAACAATCTGCAACATGTCCGTCAAGTAAATAAAACGACTCCGCATTGAGTTGGGCTTATAACTCCACTTCACATCCCAACCATTCAAACCGTCGTGCACACCAACACACACTTTTGTAGACTCTTGCATTTGTAGCCACTCTTGGTAAAAGCAGAACTTTCTTGAAATTAAAATCTGAAATTTCACTCTTTTTCGCGGCGGAACCTTGAAGTGTTTACGAAAAACCGACAGCAAAAACTATCACTAGCAAGAAAAACCTTATTGAATTAAAACCCGACTTAAAATTCATGATATTTTTCGAAATAAACGCGGACCGTAGCTTGAGTTTCTTCCAATCTAGTTTCCAGACTAGTTTTCATGCAAAAATTGAAGAATTTATAAATTGGCACATAAACTATTAGTAAGCTCGGTTCCACAAATTCTGCGAAAATCATGGATGAGTTCTGAACCAACACGAAGTTTTTTAGACCCCTGGGTTTGGGAAATTCAAAAATTACCCCAAATTGCCTCAGTCTCATGTACCTACATGGTAATCATGGCATCGTATCAAAACTCTAATCTCTCTCCTGCAAATAATAAAAATAAATCATTTTCTTTTATAAAAAGCAAGAGGGTGTGAACGACTGAAAAGAATGTAACAATATTCGGTTAGGGTAAGGACAACTACAATCATTATCTTACCGTATTACACTAGTTTACAGCATTTTTGAACTTAGGACGTTGAATCCGAAAATGAAATTCTAAAAAATCTCAGTAGAACCGTTTTTGAGTTATGCTTCAATTATGAAATTTCGGAAAAATAAAAAAAGTTCTTGTACTAAGATTAAAATATCTCGAACGGCATAACAGTAATTTGAAATCCCTCTTTTTCATATTGAAGGTGAATAAATTTTCTATCGATCATCTGAACACTGTTTTTGCGTATTATCAACAGTATTGTTGATATAAGTGACTTTATGATAGAACAAATTATTAAAAAACGCATTTTTTAGAGACAGTTTTGTTTTAGCGAAAGTTTTAGACTCGATGGTAACATTTAAAAAATCTGATTTTCTTCTGCGCTTGAATGTCAATTTAAAGGGGTTGTATATTAAAATCGGTTGAAAATTGAAGATGTTATGGCAACTTTATCATAACAGTAATTTTTGCAGTTTTTTTTTTATAATTTAACGAACCGCAGTACACTTATCATAGTATAGGAAGAATGAAACGTGGTAAATCTCACTCGCTCTAAGTCAAAATTAATTTTTAGCTTACCACAAGGTCACATGCCAAATTTCAAGAAGATCTGACCATAGGGAGGGGCTACTTGAGTCTCAAACGTGAATGAAATTTTAAGGTATTTTGCACGGGAGGAACGAAAAATACTGGTTTTTCATCAATAACTTTTTTCATCATTAGCCGATTGTTTTTTATGGTAGATTTTCTTAAAGCCTAAATTGAGACAAATATTTCACCCGAAGACTGTAACTCCATTGGATTTCAAACAGAAAAGTTATTGCGCTTCAAAGATTGTATTTTGGTCGAAAATTCTCGTATAAAACGCAATGCGTAAAAAGTACTCATTGTGTGTTGGACAAAATTTGCGGCCTTTGGACTGCAATAATTTGTTTACTTCAAGTCCAATCGTGTTGCAGTCTTCGGATGAAATATTTGTCCCAACTTAGGCTTTAAGAAAATCTATATATATAAAAAGCAATTTCTGTATGTTTGTTTGTTTGTTTGTTTGCCCTCTGTAGACTCAGCCGTCTTAAGTGCTAGAGAGCTGAAATTTGGCATGCATGCTCATTAGGACCAGGAAGGATGAAAAATGTTTTTAGATTTTCGGATGACCCCTTCTGAAGGGGGTCGTCCATAGAAGACAAATATTGTTTTTGCGATATTGACGTCAATTTTCGTCGGATCGTGTTGAAAATTTGCCCATGAGTGTTTTGAAAGACGAGCAATCGATTTCAGGTATCAAATTTTGTGTAAGGGGTCAGCCAAAGGGGTCGTCCATATTAATTGTTCGCTGTTTTTGCGATATTGAAGTTATTATACATCGTATTCAGATGAAAATTGGTACACGATAGTTTTGAATGACGTGCAATCGATATGAGTTATCAAATTCAGTGTAAGGGGCCGGCTAAAGGGGTCGTCCATATTCAATTTTCAGTATCTTTATGATATTGTCGTTTTCATACATCGGATTGGGATGAAAATTTGCACATAGGAGTTATAAGGGACAAACAACTGATTTCACTTATCCAAACTAAAATCAGGGGTCGGCCAAAGGGGTCGTCCATGTTAACTATTCACTGTTGATGCGATATTGTCGTTATTATAAATCGGATTCAGACGAAAATTGGTACACGAGAGATTTGAGAGATGAGCAATGGATTTCAGGTATTAAATTCAGTTTAAGGGGCCGGCAAAGGGGGTCGTCCATATAAACCTTTCAATCTTTTTGCAATATAGTCGTTATTACACATCGGATTGATATGAAAGTTTGCACACGGTAGTTTTCAGGGACGGGCAATCGATTTTAGATGTCAAATGTTTTGCCAGAGGTCGACGAAAGGGGTCGTCCATATAAATGGACAATGAACAATGAACAATAACAATGAATTCAGAAGTGCATCTGGAAAATGCCTTGCAATTGACTTTCATTCAAACTGTTCATGACATATTCCAAGTTGAAAGCGAAACGGAGTTCGTATGGGATCACCTAGTATACCATTAAAAACAATCGGCTAGTTATGAAAAAAGTTATTGATGAAAAACCAGTATTTTTTGCTACTCCCGGGCAGAATACCTTAAAATTTTATTCAAGTTTAAGGCTCAAGAAACCCCTCCCTATGGTCAGATCTTCCTGAAATTTGGCATGTGACCTTCTGGTAAGCTAATAAATAATTTTGACTTGGAGCGAGTGAGATTTATCATGTTTCTTTTATTCTATACTGTTTTGTTCGATATTCTCCGCCAAATAAAACCAATCGTTGAAGTTTACTGTGGGGTAACTCAAAGCTACAAAATAGATTTATTTTAGTACACGTTTTGTGAAGGTAATTTAATCAACTTACATTATTAGTTTCTTATGGTTTTCCAATTATTCTTCTACGATAGCTTTTACAATTTAGAGTATTTGAATCCTGGTAAGTATAAACATTTTAAATTTCATCTTTCTAAATTTGCAGCATTTTTCACTCACGGTAAGTACAATGGTAAGTATTAAAATATCTTCTATCGGATCGTGGACAGGATCTGTTGACTCGATCTAACCAGGTAACCAGGTATAATTCAATTAAGGCGTGAAGCCAAGGATGGAAAAATTCATTCACCAGCATGAATGCTAATGATTCTCAATCTCCGCTCCGTTTACGATGGTAGCATCAGCGATGCGAGCGTGAACAGACAATCGCCGATTGGTCGGATTGGCAATCCGAATGAATGAACTTTGAAAACGTTTGGATGAACGAAACGAAGCCCGAAACATTCGCCGCGTCCAATTGGATCGTTTTTTATTTTCACCACGACGTTCGTTGGATGAATTGATTCGCAAGTGAATGTCGAAACACAATCGCCAAACGATTGTAAGATTGCATTCGCGAATGTTTCCGTAACCGGTAAAGGATTGCGCCATCAGGTGCTTGTTTTTCGGCTAATTTTGTGCGTGTTATAGCCCCCCCGCTCGCTGATGGTTTGTTTTCTCATGATGTTCTTTTAATTTATGTTCGAATGAAAACAGTCAGCATATAGTTGCTCTTGCTCATGAAGCGTAGGGATTTAGTCTTTGTCGACTGGGACACTTTTTGTAACCTATATTGCCAAATAATAATTAAAATATGTTGAGATCGCAAAGCTATTTAACAATTTGACTAGTTTAAACATCCTGAATAGGAAAAAGGACAATGCTTTATTCCTAAATTAAGCTCAAAAAATGTTGCGAAATTTCAAAGTTCGTTATGAAGTTGTACTTATCCCATAGTTTCATAGATGTTATGGCATACTCAGCAACAGATTCTTCAATCTAAATTTAAAGTTCATAATTCTAAATTCTTAATTCTAAATTCTATATTCTAAATAATAAATTCTATATTCTAAATATAAATGAAATATAAGTTCTAAATTCTTAATTCTAAATTCTAACTTCTAAATTCTAAATTCTAAATTCTAAATTCTAAATTCGAAATTCGAAATTCTAAATTCTAAATTCTAAATTTTTAGTTCTAAATTCTAAATTCTAAATTCTAAATTCTAAATTCGAAATTCTAAATTCTAAATTCTAAATTCTAAATTCTAAATTCTAAATTCTAAATTCTAAATTCTAAATTCTAAATTCTAAATTCTAAATTCTTAATTCTAAATTCTAAATTCTAAATTCTAAATTCTAAATTCTAAATTCTAAATTCTAAATTCTAAATTCTAAATTCTAAATTCTAAATTCTAAATCCTAAATTCTTAATTCTTAATTCTAAATTCACGATTCCAAATCCTTGATTTCAAATGGTCAATTCTAAGTTCTTGATTCTAAATTTTAAATTCTCAATTCTAAATTTTCAATTCAAAATTTTAAGTTCTGAATTCCAAAATCTAAATTCTAAATTCTCAACGCAGAATTCCAAACATTTAGCACTACATTCTCAAGACTATATTCTTAATTTTTAAATTTGAATTGTGAAATCGAAATTGTAGTTTTTGAATTCTTAATTGTTTATTTTACATTGTAATTCAAAATTTCTTATCATAATTTTTCAATTCTTAATTTTTTATGTTAACATTAAATTTGAAAATAAATTACTTCAAAATTTAAAATATTTCAATTTCAAAATTTCAATTTGTCTTAGTAAATAATTCATTTCTTAATTCTTAATTAAAATTATAAAATCTTAATTCTTGATTCTAAATACAGAAAGAATTTAGAATTGAGAACTTCGAAGAGTTTTTAGTTATAGATTTTGAATTAAGAATAAGGATTTCAGATTTAAACTTTTCAAAATCAGAATTAAGCATAAAGAATTCCGAAATAAAAATTTATAATTATTTATTTAAATGAAGGTTTGAGAATTTAGAATAATGAGTTTAAAATTAAAAACATAGAATAAGAGTAAGGATTTTAGAGTTCAGAAATAAGAATTTAGAATAAAAAACATAGAATAAAAGTGAAGAATTTAAATTAAAAAGAATTTAGAAATAAGAATTTAGAGTTTAGAATTAAGAACATAGAATAAGTGTTGAGAATTAAGAATTTGAAATTTAGAATTAAGGATTTGAAATTAAAAATTGGCAATTTCATATTTAGAATTCAGAATTTAGAGTAAAGAATTAAGAATTAAGAATTTTGAATTTTAAATTTCGAATAAGGAATTGATAATTTAGACTAAAAATTTAGTATCTGATTTAGAATTTCGAATTTAGAATTAAGAATTTAGAATTTAGAATTTGAAATTTAGAATTTATAATTCAGAATATAGAATATAGAATTTAGAATTGAGAATTTAGAATTAAGAATTTAGAATTTAGAATTAAGAATTTAGAATGTAGAATTCAGAATTTAGAATTTAGAATTTTGAATTTTGAATTTAGAATTTAGAATTTTGAATTTTGAATTTTGAATTTAGAATTTAGAATTTAGAATTTAGAATTAAGAATTAAGAATTAAGAATTAAGAATTAAGAATTAAGAATTAAGAATTAAGAATTAAGAATTAAGAATTTAGAATTTAGAATTTAGTTTAGAATTTAGAATTTAGAATTTAGAATTTAGAATTTAGAATTTAGAATTTAGAATTTAGAATTTAGAATTTAGAATTTAGAATTTAGAATTTAGAATTTAGAATTTAGAATTTAGAATTTAGAATTTAGAATTTAGAATTTAGAATTTAGAATTTAGAATTTAGAATTTAGAATTTAGAATTTAGAATTTAGAATTTAGAATTTAGAATTTAGAATTTAGAATTTAGAATTTAGAATTTAGAATTTAGAATTTAAAATTTAGAATTTAGAATTTAGAATTTAGAATTTAGAATTTAGAATTTAGAATTTAGAATTTAGAATTTAGAATTTAGAATTTAGAATTTAGAATTTAGAATTTAGAATTTAGAATTTAGAATTTAGAATTTAGAATTTAGAATTTAGAATTTAGAATTTAGAATTTAGAATTTAGAATTTAGAATTTAGAATTTAGAATTTAGAATTTAGAATTTAGAATTTAGAATTTAGAATTTAGAATTTAGAATTTAGAATTTAGAATTTAGAATTTAGAATTTAGAATTTAGAATTTAGAATTTAGAATTTAGAATTTAGAATTTAGAATTTAGAATTTAGAATTTAGAATTTAGAATTTAGAATTTAGAATTTAGAATTTAGAATTTAGAATTTAGAATTTAGAATTTAGAATTTAGAATTTAGAATTTAGAATTTAGAATTTAGAATTTAGAATTTAGAATTTAGAATTTAGAATTTAGAATTTAGAATTTAGAATTTAGAATTTAGAATTTAGAATTTAGAATTTAGAATTTAGAATTTAGAATTTAGAATTTAGAATTTAGAATTTAGAATTTAGAATTTAGAATTTAGAATTTAGAATTAAGAATTTAGAATTTAGAATTTAGAATTTAGAATTTAGAATTTAGAATTTAGAATGTAGAATTTAGAATTTAGAATTTAGAATTTAGAATTTAGAATTTAGAATTTAGAATTTAGAATTTAGAATTTAGAATTTAGAATTTAGAATTTAGAATTTAGAATTTAGAATTTAGAATTTAGAATTTAGAATTTAGAATTTAGAATTTAGAATTTAGAATTTAGAATTTAGAATTTAGAATTTAGAATTTAGAATTTAGAATTTAGAATTTAGAATTTAGAATTTAGAATTTAGAATTTAGAATTTAGAATTTAGAATTTAGAATTTAGAATTTAGAATTTAGAATTTAGAATTTAGAATTTAGAATTTAGAATTAAGAATTAAGAATTTAGAATTTAGTATTTTGAATTTAGAATTTAGAATTTGAAAGCAAGAATTTAGAATTAGAATTTGAATTTAGAATTTGAAAGTAAGATTAAGAATTGAGAAGTATTAATCTAGATATTGGAATTAAGAATTTAGAATCAAGGAATCAAGAATTGAGAAGTAAGAATTTAGAATATAGAATTAATAATTTAAAACTTTGAATTTAAAAATACGAAAATAGAATCTAGAACTAGGAATTCAGAATTCAGAATTAAGAATTGAGAATATAGAATTTAGAATAAAGAATTTATATTATTAAAAACCTAGAATTAAAAATTAAGAATTGAGAACTAAGAAGTAAGAATTCAGAATTCATGAATTAAAATTTCGAATTGAGGTTTAGAAATTTGAATTTAGATTTCAACAAAAAAATTGTTCTAGTGGACAAAGACCAAACCCCCACGCTTCGTGAAAAAGAGTGGAAATTAAACCCTTTCATTTGTCCGTTTATTTATCCACGCAATGTGCAAAAGTTCACTTTTTTACTAACTACATAAATGCTGAATGTTCTTATTCGAATATACCTAAATTGAAATAACATCATGAGAAAACAAACCATCAGCGAGCGCGGGGGCTAAAACATGCACAAAATAAGCCGAAAAACAAGCACCTGATGGCGCAATCCTTTACCGGTTACGGAAACATTCGCGAATGCAATCTTAAATACAATCGTTTGGCGAATGTGTTTCGACATTCACTTGCGAATCAATTCATCCAACGAACGTCGTGGTGAAAATAAAAAACGATCCAATTGGACGCGGCGAATGTTTCGGGCTTCGTTTCGTTCACCCAAACCCCCATTCAAAGTTCATGCATTCGGGATTGCAATCGTTAGTGTTCATTCTGGTGTGTGAACTTTTTCCTTTCCCGATTGCTTCGAATGGCAGTTAGAACTGAATGAGTTCACCACGGATTGCAGATTGAATGTACTTCGTTCCGATTTTTTCCATGCCTGCGTGAAGCAACTTACAGATTGTTTATTGAATTCTGTTTCTTTCAAACTATAAGCAATTCAACTAAACATTTGCGAAATCGTATTTAACATGAACTTCAGCAAACCAGTTCTCGAATACGAATGACCTTTATCTTTCAAAATGTCAGCGCCCATAGTACTGACATATCGACCTCGTGCAACTCAGCGTTTTTTACCCGTTTGTTTTGATCTGGTTGGGAAACACAGTGGGTCTATTCGCCCGTAACATATACTATGATAAGAGTACTGCGGTTCGTTAAATTATAAAAAAAAACTGCAAAAATTACTGTTATGGTAAAGTAGCCAAAAGATCTTCAATTTTCAACCGATTTTAATATACAACCACTTGAAATCTTTGTTTTAAATTGACATTCAAGCGCAAAAGAAAATAGGATTTTTTAAATGCTACCATCGAGTCTAAAACTTTTGCGGAAACCAAATTTTCAATAAAAAATAACGTTTTTTAGAATTTTTTTTTTTATCATAAAGTTACGTATATCAGCAATACTGTTGATAATACGCAAAAACAGTGTTCAGATGATCGATAGAAAATTTATTCACCTTCAATATGCAAAAAAAGAATTACAAATTACTGTTATGCCGTCCGAGATATTTTAATCTAAGTACAAGAACTTTTTTTATTTTTCCGAAATTTCATAATTGAAGCATAACTCAAAAACGGTTCTACTGAGATTTTTTTGAATTTCATTTTCGGATTCAGCGCCCGATTTCACATTAAAAATATTGGTCAGTCAATCAAGTTCACGATATTTTTAAAATTTTGTAAACTAGTGATTATCATCGCTGATAAGTTATCATCACCGTTTTCTGAATAACCTTTGAGTTTATGACTAAACTCAAAAAAATTAAGTCAACCCACATTTTTTCGTTACACATGCATAAAAATTTCTTCATTTTTGGTCAAAAAATCTGATAAACATTTTTATTAGTGCATTTCGAAACAGGGAAAACCATAAAATCTGAATCGGGAAAGCCGAAAAAACCGGGGATTTGACGATGGAAACTTGCTGACTACCCTGATATACTGGACTGTGGTTCTGATTCTGCATTTAGATCCACATGTGATATTTAACACATTAACACTTATTTTTGAACACCTTTTGGGATAATAGTAAATTAATTTCTTGAAATGAAAATTTTACTAGGGAAAAGCTTTTTCAGCACGTGTCCGGGCAAGTCAAATCCGGGCTATTTTATCTAAAAAACATGACAAAATCTAGGCATTTGATTTCAAAATGGACGACCCAGAATCCGGGAATGTTTTGTCAATACTCAAAAATTACACAACGAAAATCATTCAAAAAATCATCGACAGATTTCAAATCTTTTTTTACGTTTCCATGAAAAAAATCGTTTTGGTGTTAAAATAAATGAAAACAATTTTTTTATGTTAAATTTGCAAATAAAGTGAATAAATCCACTCAAAATACGGACTTTTTCAATTCTATTCTATTCTATATTTTTTATTTATAGAGGATTTTAATCAACTTGGTCATTCGTCCTCTTAGGGATTTTTCAATAATTTCCTTGCAACCGAGCCGGGCTGGACTGTTGCTAAATTTTATGTTAAATATCCGGGCAAACTCGAATAAAACCGGGCAATCAGTTAACTTCCACTGTTATACATATGTATCAAATCGGGTTTTGAACTTATTTGCGATTTTTCGTTAAAAAGTATACTAAAAAATAAACGAACATATTTTATTTGAAAGGCTGATAAAATTTAATTACGAATGAATGTGCTATTTTCCAAAATCTTTTGAAAAATGATAAAGTTAAGCGCATATATGCTTATATATCCTATATCTTATATATCCTGATATATGTATCTCGTAATTTTTTTAAGAGACATTTTCAATATTTTTTACGTTACGCTTTTAGGTGGTGGAATTTGGGTTTGAAAACTCGTTACGTTTTGTGGATTTTGGAAAATCTGATACGAATATGTTTTGGCGGGGGAAATGTTCCAAAAATGTGTAACGTAATACTTGAACGGCCACAAATCTCCAATCATGTGTTTTAAGTCGCAAAAATGAACCGAGTTCGAATTTTTCAGAAAAAATTTGAATGAAATTGGAACTCGAACCAAGGGGCTGGTATCAACTCCTTAGACTATCGGGGAAATTAACGTGATTTGAAACTTTATCAACTTCATACGACATACCCCTTTACGACATTAAACGGATAAGGCCTTCAATAAGATATCCAAGAGTACAACAACTACCAAAACCGCACCTTATCTGATATGAACCGTTCCCTCGAAACAACTTCCTACATAACCTTCCGAAATCCGCATTGTAAATTTGTTTACAACCTACGACAGACTTGTCGCATTTCAGGTGGAAGAAAAAACCAGCAGCATGAAATTTCCTTTCCAACTGTCATGGTAAGTTGCCGGATGCTGAAAATAAACCCTATAGTAATTCTCGATACCAACTGGTTTTTGTGCCATTTGGGGCAAAAAGGACGGAAATAAATACCTGTAGAAGCAAGCGAACTCACTTAACGGTTGACAGCTGAGGTGAGATCCGATTTCTGAGGTACAAATTACAGAAAAAAACGAACTTGCATACATAATTTGGAACTGGGATAGAAAAGCAATTTCCCGGTTGTGATTGATTCGAGATTTTAGTTGACATCGCATTAGCAATATTTTGACAAATAAAAACAGATGTTCATTTGGTAATGGTTATGTAAAGTTTTGTCGTTTTGAGAGTTCCTTGTTTTCGTTCCAACACTCGAGTATGCATATGTATTTTGCAGTTTATATTTGTGCGTACATGCATAAGTCATGTTAGCAAAAATAAAAATAAAAGGTAACATGTTGGTATGCATTGATGTTGACTTTTGCTTTTGGATTGATTTATCTTGTTACTGCTTAAAGTTGTTAGCTTATCGGTCAATCTTGATGAAGCGATTCATTCATAAATTGTGTCAAAAATATGCAATGGATTTGCATAAGCAAACCGCACAGAGAACATATGTGAAATGCATGTAAGTCAAAGCGAAAACAAAAGAGCATACGACAACCTCCGGATCATTCAGGGTTGCAAATATTTGAGAATATTCTACTTCCCTGAACCAACAACACGTCACAGCACCATCTCTTTCACTCCTACCACTTGTTTTTATGAAGCTTCAAGCTTTTGGTATAATGTTGGGTAGGTACGTGAATTTGGTCCCATTTGTTTCGAGATTTACGCCGATAAAACGTTGAAGAGTACACATTTATTCGGGCTCACCCCCTGAACGGACCTCTCTGAGAATGGAGCTCTCAGTTCCAGCTGAACAACATTCGTATCACCCAGTATGTAGTAGGTAGAATTGGACCCTCGCATCGTAGGCTTACGGATATCCTTTACAAATGTGTAAGCAAAATCCTTCCAGAATTCTTGCCCATGGTCGTCGTCGGTGATGAATTAAAACCCATAAATCAAGCTGCCAAGATTTGTGTCCGTTTTTGAACTCTTTATCATTTCATGGCTGGTACCGAACTGAGCTCAAGCCTAGTTATGTGTGAGGGTTTCTGAGTTTCTGTTGCATTCTGTTGAGTTAACGTGTAGGGGTTACAAAATTGGTGGCTCTTTATGAGTGTTACCCGCGATCGTTACAAATTTACATAAGCAACTTCTAGGGGATCGCGGTCTAACAGGCCCCTTTCGTTTTTGGCAACACGCTTGAGAATTTTGTGTTTTCAAAATTGAACCGTGCCTAAATCGAATGGTTTTTTCGTTTTCAAACCTATAAATAAAAATAAACAATTGTTTTTATTACCGTAAAACAGGATAACTTTGATAACCGGGGTAAATTTGACCAACAACAAACTTTCCCTCATTATCATCAATAACTCAGTCTATAGTTTGAATTTTTGAAAACTGATTTTTAGGTTTGAAAGCCTATTAATTGAGTATCCAATAGGCTGAATTTGGTTTGCATTTGAATTTTTTTTTTCTGTTAGTAAAAACTCATTTCAAAATCTTAAAATATCTATTTTTCCGAGGCTCGCAAAAAACAGCTCTCCTGATGATACTGAAAAGCATTTAGAAACAAACGGGTTATTTAATGTGAAAGAATAGCTTTTTTTCTTTGTATATGAACAGTTTGAGTGCTATTTTTATAGTCATTTTATGATATATTTTTTTATATTTAAAAAATAAGGACATTTTCCAAGAGTAAGTCCGTATTGGACAAATGGATAGGAATCCTATCAAATCGTCAACTTAGAAGAAAAAATGAAAATGGATTTAGTGGGAGGGCCTAGGGGAATGTGTGAAGGTAAAATTTCATTTGTATTTTGATGATCAAACTATTGAGCAATTAGGGTAGGTGTTTCTAATATGGCATGTGTACCTAATGTTAACATACCGTTTGATTTTGACTGTTTGTGGCGTTATTTTCCACTTATCAAAATTATAAAAAATATGATAATGTAACGGATCATTTGCACTTTCATTTTACAGGAAAAATAGTTCTACAACTCACCGGATTAATAGTAAAATTCGGATTGTTTTGAAGTGGGTCCAAATTGAATGGAGTTGTTAGCAAATTTCTTAAAAAACACCTATTCAGAAATGGAAGATAAAAGCTGAATTTGTCAACCGACTTTTTTGAAATTTTTTTTCGGATTGTTTTTTATCATGATTTTAGTAATTGGTATGTTAGAACCATGATTTTTTCGTGTAAAAACTAAAAAAAGCTTATGTCCACAATTAGGAACACTATTTTCAATGTGTTCCTAATTATGGACATAGTCAAAGTTTTCTAAACTATATCAAAGTCATAGAATGTATTTGAAATAAATTTGATTGATTGAATTGTGTTTTAACTTAATTTTCAACGGTCTGTTAAAATCAGCTGTTTAGAGTTAATAAAACATGATGATTTTTTACTTCAGTGTATCTCAAAGCTAAAAATGTTGAGAAAATATTTTCTCCAGGTTGTTAATAACGCACCCTACGCAACAGAAAAGGAAACTATCAAATTACTGAGAGCTTCTCAACGAGAACAGAATCGAAAGGAAAAATTAAAAAAAAAACCTAAATAAAATACGTTGTATACCACCACCTGGAACATCATGCAACACTTTTCCATTTCAATGGCTTCTTTCTGAAAACCTAATGTCCACTGATAATCATACCGCTTGTACATCAAAAGTTTTAATGTTAATGGGACATCAAATTAACGTAGTCAGAAAAATATTTTGTTTCACCAGTTATTTTTAAATTTTTAAAAAATGCGATTTTCACCATACTCAAGAAAAGGGGTAGGTTGCAAAAACCTTTGTTTTGAATGAAAAATTAAATGAAAAAGTGTGACAGTGTGAGTTATACTTTTTGATATATTTGTGATTTCGTTACGCATAAAGCACGATCTGCAATTATTTTTGATTTTGTTCGAATTAAATTTGATATTTTTTCGGTCAAAGATTTTTTTAAAAGAAAGCATAAGGATGCTGTATACATTTAGTGATAAAAAATACTACAACAAAATTTAAAACTATATTCCAGCATATGGAAACAAGATTTAAACTGTAAATCATTGATTTGCATGTCGATGCATTTTAGCCCAGACTGCTATCGGAATTTTAAAAATATTTATTTAAAAAAAAAATTAAATTATGGTCCGAAAAATATTTATACACCAACAGTGTTGGTATAGGATAATAAAATCAATATAAAGTGTGTAGGTGATAAGCCAATCCATCACACTGTGTAAAGTTCTTTACGGTGTCTAAAAATAAAAAAATTTCGATTTTTCAAATTTCCTATGAGAATCAAAAACTTCAAAAAACTATCTCACGACGTGAGAAACTATGGTATCATCGTTTTGTTCTCATGTTAATTTTATTACATTATACTCAAACAAAATTTAAATAAGTGTTGTAATACACAAATGTTGCATCTAACCATGCTGTTGCATGATGCTCTGTTTGACTGTATCTTGTTTGTATCCATTACAATGAATTTTCTCATTTTTTGAAATATAATAAGTGTATCCATTAGAAAAGATAAAGCTTGAATTTATTTCCGATGGGCCATTGACATGGCGGGCGAGGATTACATTTTCTAAGGCAATTCCAGATCTAGATGAGAAAAAAAACTAAACGGTCCATGAACTCCGAAAAGTTAAAGGAAAACGAGGTCGAATGTGTAATTCAAGGAGATAGAATATTGATGAACGCTAAATGAAAATGAAACATTAGCCATTTATCGGAAAAAAGATAAGAATGGCATAGGTTCGCCGCAGATGGAATTCTGATATTAGACACGGAGTTAATTTTAGAAAAATCTCCAAAGTTATTTGGAGCTATTAAGCAGTAGGATTTTAGTGCAGTTTTTAGGATTTTAGAAAAATCTACTAGTTTCTTGAAAACTAGCGTAAAAGAATATTGTGTAGGATTTGAATAGTCATTATTTCTCTATTCATATTCCAAAAACGTTGTAAAATTTATAAAAAGGTGAGTTTTGAGATTGTTCTCATTAAAGTATTAAAAAACAGACCCATATGCAAAATCAGGAACAAATATTGGGTACGCGGATACATTTTTCCTCATATGTTAACATTAGGAACACCCTCATGTTAACATTAGGAACAATTAGTGCGAAATTAGGAACATTGACACACTTTATAAAACATGGATTTTTTTGTAAATTAAAGCTTGAAATGATTATTTTAAACCATAACAGAGTTCAGAAAAAAATTTGAAACTTAGTTACCAAAAAATTGTATATCTAAGAATTAATGATTCGGCCTACTAATATGAAAGCTAAAAACCTGTTACATAATATAGCGAAATTAGGCTCACTTACCCTACTATAATTTTCGCCCTTAAATGTAGCATCATAGTTTTTTTTCGATTATTGATATTTTTAAAATAAAACGTTGAAAATCAAGGTTAAATTGATAAATTAGTGTATGTAAATATTATTAAGGTGTTTTGTATCCTTTATGACCAAGAAACTTTGTTAAAAATTACAGAATACAGACTGTTCAATGTCATCCCAAAGCATCAAATTCTGAACAGAGACGAAAACGATTTTTAAATCAAATTAAAAGTAGTCTTATAAATTTATGCATCCATGTTTTTCGTTCATAGGAGTCCAATACTGGTTTTAAAAATATAAAACATGCCACATTCCCCTTAACTGAACAAATGTTCGAAATTTATTGAAAAAAGTGTTTAATCTTAACCCGGATTATGGTATGAACTCAATTTTTATTTATTTTTTGATAATTTTTAGTAATTTTTTGTCATTTTTTATCATGTTTTAGACATATTGAGAACTTTTTTGTTATGTTTAGAATGTTTACTGTTTTTATCATATTTATTATATTTGTCATTTTGCATCATTTTTAAGATCTTTTTAACGTTTCTTATCTTTTGTTTGTATTTGTTATAGATTTTTTTTAGATTTTTATGTTTTTCGTCATTTTTGAGTGCTTATAAGTTTTTCAAATTTATTGTTATTGTTGTTATATTTAATCAACATTCATGAACGTAATATCGTATTTATCGCGTTTGTTTAAATTATATTGGTCCTTTTATAGCAGAAATAATCTGGTAATATCGTTCTTAGAACTCGTTCGATTTTGGCTCAAGTGCCAACATCGGATGTTGCCAAAATCAAATGTTTACAAAAAACGAACGGGTTCTGTATATGTGCCTTTTGAGCATGTTCCCTTGAAGACATTTACTATCAATGTACTAAGCAATTTTTATGTTGAAATTTCTGGAAATTATTGAAAAGCTTAAAAACCTCTTAAAACAAGAAAAACAAAGAGTAAAAAACAAAAAAAAAAAAGATTATTGAGATTGAGGCAAATCAGCATTATTGAAAAAAAAATTTAGCGTTCAAAAAATGTCAAACTTTATTGAAACTGTATGGACATAAAAAATAATTATTCAAATAATTTTGTCCAGATTTTTTATGACGAAAACATCTTAAAATAAAATTTTACAAAACCTTTCCAGAATTGTATCAATATTCTGAAAAATGCAAAATGCCGTTCATGGTTTGAAGCTTTTGAGAGTATTTTTTTATGAATTCGATGCCATGTTTTTTTCAAAAGTTTATTGAAAAAAAAAATATCTGCAATTATTTTGCTGAAGATTGTAAAGCCATCGAAAAAGAATGCAAAAAGTTACTACAATCCATATAGAATAGTTGTATTTCACGAAATCTCGCAAAATCTCTCTAGCTTATCGTACAATTTTTTAAAAATTTTGTTACAATCAGAACGTTTCTGAATTGAGAATATTGAAATGTTATATATTTTGATCTTTCAATATTCCGTTTCTAAAGATGTACATATAGCACGCATAGGTTATAACATACACTTGCATTTTTAGGCAATTTTTTTTAGAAAGGATGAATGTGCTTGAATATTTACAGTTAAATACGGTAATTTATTTAGAAATGCCAGAAATTTAAAGTCACTAGAAAACATGGTTGAAACATAATTAAACCGCAATTTGATTCAAGTGTCTTTTATTCTTCAAAATTTTAAAGATATAAACGAACGTCACTTACAATTTTTCAATGTTTAGCCATATTAATGATAGGGGTTTCAGACTAATAACCTGGTTGGGATGAATAACACCTCCATCATGAATGATCTTGAATTGAGCCGATCTTAAACTTGCAAAATATTTAAACACACTGATAATTTAGATGTTCTGAAATATCTTGTGATGAAATTTATTTAATTCCGTTGAAAGTTCGCATTAACACACCAAAAACATTTTTTTTTTCACTTGATATGAACATTTTTCCAATCTTAAAAACTTTCTTTTTAACTTTGCTTCTGTATTGCCTTTCATCTTGTCAGTATTCTTGAAGCTCTTAGAAACGAGTGCCAGAGATAATATTAATAGTGGTCTCAAAACGGAAAGGTTGAATTTGTTCATGGTATTGAAAATGTTTTTCTGGAGTTGCTTCACAATAATTTTTTTTCGATCACATTGAAAATAAATTTAGTTAATGGAAGACAAATACATAACCCAAATATAAATTGGGATATTTTATACAGAAATGCGAATTAAAGAACATCTTAAGCATACAGTTTGACCCAAATCAAAATTGCCTATCAGACCGCTGCAAAATTTGAGTTTCAGCTCCAATGAGTTTTTTCGATACCTTTTGGGTCACCAGCCACCAGTTTTAAATATTAAATGATTTGGATGATTCTTGAATTAGCGAATCGAATATCAATTTTCAAGAAAATGTTCATGGAAGATGAATTTTTGCAAATAAATTCTTTGAAAAAATTCAAATGAGTTTATTTATCATTAACACTGGAAAGACCGGTAAGTTAAAAATACCTATTCAGACCGCGACCAGTCAAAATGATTGTTTCTGATTATGTTTTCAATCTTAAAAATATAAGAATATTCCAGGTATTTTCCAATTAAATATTTTTATCCAATTCGCCATTTTGCTCGAGAGCAGGGCTTTAGGAAGAGTCAGCTCATGACATGGTGACAATTTTTTTCTGCTGCAGTTTTGCTCGAAAAAATTGTACACAGGTGAGAAATGTTTATTTACTAATTATTCAAGTTAAAGATGTTTTGCATTGTTTTTTTTTTCTTTTAAAACACAAACACAATCAGGATCTCAATGAAATTTCATGTTTTCTCTTACTTAGCCCTTCGTTTCATAAAGTAACAAATATGCAACAATTAATTAAAGCTGTTGTAACTTTTGCAGAAAACCAAATAGTCAACTTTTTTCTTCAGGGCAATAATATTTCTAACTTCAAGATTACGTTGAATTAAAAAAAATTACTTTCTGAGAATACATATAGAAACAAGACCAACTTGAATCTAAAAAATATGAAATATTAAAAAAGGCATATTTTTTCAGAGTTTTGACCTAGTCCATTTCAAACCGCGAAAAAAAAATTTGTCTGAAAAAAATATTTTCGCACTTTCAGTAATGCAATTAACACAATTGAATACAATTTGAAGATTTTTTTGATTTTTTGTCTGATATAACGGCCTTTAATTAATTGTTGCAAATTTGCAACATCATGCAACGGTAGCACCTTTAGTTAGGTCTATGGGCTAAAAAGTGTGCTTTCTAATGTTTCATCGTTTAAACAGTGTATATGTTTCCTGATGAAAGTATTATTATTTTTAATGTTATATTATCATGTTGTCGAGATATTTTTGAAATAATGCTGATGAATAAGCCTCCAACTAAACAAAATGGCTGACAACTGTAGAAATATTGGGGAAAACCAAGAACAATTTATTTTGGCTGGATCATCAACCATGTGTCACATTTAGTACAAATTTGTGACTTTTGAGTAATTAAAGTGTTAATATTAATAATTTGAATCTTTAATTTTTCAAATGCAACCATCGATGATTTTAAATATAATTTTATGATCCCGGAAAAGATTGTATTTGTTGTAGAAAATATTTTCAAATTTTTAGAAAATGATAATTAACATTTTTTTTCGGCTCACTACTTAATAATGTTATACCCTAGTTTGAAACATTAGTCCCATAATGTTCTTCAAATACTTTTTATCATTTGTATAGTATTTATGATAACAGCTTTAATGTTTTCAGTACGAATTTAATCATCATGGTGAGACGAAAATGGCAGTTCCATTTACATAAGTCCTACTTATAATTCTATTTACTCTTCCAAACGCGTACCATATTCAACAAATGTTATACGGGTAAAACCATTTTTAATGTATTTTATCCATCGGTTTTTTTTTATTATTAAGGAATATTAAAAATATTTTTTTGTTTTTTATTGTAGGTGTTTGAAGAAAAAACGCAATTTGTTTCTTCAACAATTTGTATTTCCTGATTTTCAAGTTACTTGATTCTTTGAATCTAAGTACACCATGCATAAAAATCATTTTTTCACCACAATTTTTAAGGTTTTATAATTCAAACATTGTTGTCAGCCGAGAATAAACTTGTTTCTAGATTGCTGTATATTGCGCTAAAAAACTATGAGCACGAAGAATACCATTAAACTATTCACGAAAAATTAAGTTATTGCAAAAGAACTGAATACAAGTCTAAAGCTTGAATGTTATCGTCAAAATATTGATTTTGACAAGGTTATTTTTCAAAAAAGTTGTATTGGAAAGACGTTTCAGCTTTCCATATAGCACCTTCAAGCAAACGTAATGAATATTATCGCATAACTACCCTCCAGCTCCCAAAATAATACTGTGGGTATTGGCCGCTAGCGAATACGCTGGCGTGAGTCTAGTTTTGGTATGCTACGCGTAAAGGGTTCGATTACGGGTATCGGCAGAAAACTTTTAGGTCCAAATCACATCAATGGCCAACAGCTAAGATGTGATTCCTTGAAATTCTCATATATAAGAATGTTCAATCAGTTTTCCAGGTCAGCTAAATATACAGGGATACCGGAATTCATATAGTAAACTAGCCCACCAGATTGACTTGTTCTTCCAAAATATACTTTCATCAACATAAGTAATATATTTACTCGATAACAGATCAAACGAAGCCATGGGGTTCGGATATAGTGTAAGCTGAATTGGAAATTTGTCGAACTAATTGATCTAATTAATGCGTGTAAGCACATACTTAGGCAGAAACTTAGGTGAATCCGTGCACCCATGGTGGGTAACCAACATACTTAGGTACTAACCCCAGCTAAATTGTGTCCAGACACTAGGTTTACGAAGTTCTAGAGCTTTAATTACGATTAGTGCTGGATAAATTAGGAATAAGCATTTATTTCTAGCTGTCTTGTATGAGGAACGAAAAGGTATAACCATTTCATGTTGTTGCAAATTTGCAACAATTAATATTTTGGCTAAATCCTCGAAATATGAGAAAATAATATTTTTTTCATTATTTTTCCCTTCATGTACTCATCATTGCGCACTATTTAGAATTTTTTCAAGAAAAAATAAAAAATCATGAAATGAAGGGTTAGAGGGATTTTTTGTATTATCCGACAATTTGCGCCGGGCCACAAGATTTTCCACAGAATTGCAAATTTGGTTAATTTTTACGACTTAAAAACACACTTAATTTTCAAATTTCTAACATTTTAAACCCTCGAGTCAGATTCGGTTAAACTTTTTGTAAATCGAATAAAATAAAATAAATAAAGCACAAAAAAAATAATATTTTTTACCTGCTTTGGTAAGTTTTTTTTGTGCGCGCAACCTGCATATGTGAGTGAAGTTGGTCGACTTTTGTTTGTTTTCGATGCAAAAAAAAAGAGATTTGTTGTCATTATTTCATCCATAACTATCAAAGGAGTTGTTGGCTTACTTGATTGTCCTGAGATAAAAGTTGCATCATAAATTGGGCTGTACAATGGCATTTGTAGAATATTCGGTGATGCAGACTGTACTCTAAGATACCATTTAAAGCTCTTTAACAATCTTTCATTTTAACAGGTCATAACTTAAATTTATCTTTCAATATTTAATTTACGAAAGCTGATAAAATTTTAATGTGTTTTGATTTTCTGCTTAATGATTTTCGTTGAAAAATAACAGAGTTCTGTAGTTTTGAAATAATGTTTTATGGTATTAACAAAAAATTCTAAACAAATCTAACTCAAAAAACGAAAATTTTAAAAGTTTTTAAAATGCATGTTTTCATAAAGCGTGAAAATAAATCAAATTTGCAATTTTGGGGAAGATCTGAAGGCCCCCAGCGCAAGCCCGTCTCATAATAAATAAAATTCCATTTACTCTAATCTTACATCTTTCGTGGATATGATGGCTAGCATCGGGATTCGATTTCATAACCGTTGGCTTAGAAGTCTCTACGCCACGGGCTGCGGCTCTTTTTTAATCACAATTTTTGAAAATAAGTTTTAGAAGTTACCATTTTTTAACATGAAGCTTTAAAAAATGGGGGAATTAGTGATATTGCTCAGTTGGTAAGTTTGTTGACTCCTTAGCTGATGTCCGTGAGTTTGAATCTAAACGTAAACATCGAACACAGTTGTCCCGGTTTAGTTATTTGATGACTGTTTTGAATTGTTGATAAAAGTTACGAATGTATCAGGAATAAAAGTAAGAAATTCAGTGAGCGGTTAAAATAAATATTTTTTCTACTCTTGAAAACTCAATTATAATTTAAGATTTTAGTTTGAACCTTTGATTTTGAAGAAGCTGCCATATAAATAAAGTTATAAAAATTTCCAGCTGAATTTTTACCTGATGATGTAAAACAAGTTCATTGATCTACGAAAATGATCATTAATAATTTTGTATTTCTTGGTTCAAAACCTGTGAATAAAATTTTCAAAATGAAAATCAAGATTAATTATAAAACAAATTCTTTGAAATGAATCCAGGCCATATATAATTTGTGATATTCACAATGCTTGTATTTTTAATTTAACTATTTCTAATTTGATTCTGAATTTATGGTTTTCAAAGGTAATATTTATCAATTATTTATTTGTAATTGAACTTGAGAATTTGAATGAAATTGTTTAAAAATGTTCAATTCTGGGCTCATGAAATTTTCTTACGTTTCATCTCTGCATATACATATATTGAGGATTAAAATTTTAAATCGGAATCTTAAAAAAAGGATTGAATTTTAAAGATATTTTAAAAAATCGAAATCGAAATCTTAAAAAATGTTTTGAATTTGAATGATATTTTCAATATTAAAAATGAGTTTCGAATATGGGAAATTAATTTTATTCTAGTTTGGAATGCAAAACCAACAGTTGAATCAGGAAACCATATCAATGACGATTTTAACTGAAAATCGAAAACAGTAAACTGGATACTTTTTAGAAAGTTTCCCGCAAATATCCGGGCTATTTTATCGTAAAACCATGCAAAATTTGGGTATATTTTTTTCAAAACATTTTGCCATCATCTGGCAAATACCTAGTAAAATTTCGGGATATTTTTTTTTAAATATAGAAGAAAAACATTTAAAAGACTGCCTTTGATTCATCGTAACACGTCATCCGATTAAGAATTCAGGCTTCCAAAAAGAAATCGTTTATTCTCAAAAATGTTTATTTTCAAAAACAAAAAAAGTTAATTTTTTTAAGGGCGCAAGATACACCATTTTAATATTTAACTTAATTAAATTTTTAGTTTAATTCTGCCAACAGAGTGAAACAACTTGGTCAAAATCCGGACAATCTGACCAGCTAAGTCTTAATTTTTTGGAATATATTATTTGGGACTAAATTACTATCGAGTTTTATGAAAAATTGTTGCAGCACTGTGGACATGAAGATTTCGAGGTTTTTGACAAAAGATTGTTATTCTTAAATCATTTAAGTAGTTCATCTTAATTTGATAAGAAATTTCAAATTTTAAGTTTAGCAAAAAAAACATTTCGCTTTGCGTTTTTGGACCCCCGAATTTCTTCCCCCGCATCCCTACGACCATGATCGAGAATAATTTGAAATATAAAACATCACACATCTGTCCCATTCAACTTAAAATTCCAGAAAAAATCTTAGAAAAATTTTGATTGCCTATTTTCTGAATTTTTTTTCCAATTTCAAAATATCGTAAAAATGAGATATTTTTTTTTAAATCTTCAGCATTTTTTTTTATTTTTGACTAGTAAACATCCAAATGTTTTCGACATCCACATCCACACAATTTTACATAACTCTTTTCAAAATTTATCTGGTTTGACTTTAATAATTTCGACGGTTCTTTGATTGAGAACTACGGTTTTTACAAAAGTTCATACATTTTCCGAAGTCATGATCTAAAAAAAAATCAAAAAAATCAAAAAAATACATCTTACCTTCTAAATTCAACATTTTTGGACACAATGTAAAATTTTTTGAAGAATTTCGTAACTGATCTCCAGTCTGTTTTCCAAAGCATGTTTTTTGGGATTTTGTAGCATGTTTTTTCGGAAGTATTGAAGCTGAACATTACAAGGTTTCCAAAACTTTAATATTTGTAAAAATCGGTTGAGAAACAAGAGAGGTATTGCGGTTTTTATCGAAGAGTGTAAAATTGAGACTCAAGGTCTGATAGGGTAAGCTTGCCAGATTGCCCGGTTTTATCCGGGTTTGCCCGGATATTTGATGCAAAATTTCGAGAAAGTCCGGTCCGGCCCGGTTGCCCGGATATCGTGAAAAAAGTCCGGATATTGCCCGGATTTTTTAACAATTTTTAAAAAGAAATAAAAAAAAAATCAAAGTTTTTGAGTAAGTTTCAACAAAATCAATTAACGGTATGGACATTTTCAACGGTTGTTTCAAATAATTTCGCTGATTTACTTTTATAAACCTTTAAATATTTAAGTGTTCCAAAAATTTTTTGGAAGTCTGCAATTCCATTAATAAAATATTTATTTCATTTTTTTTTTGCATTTTTTCTTTGCTTTTATATATAATAACACCTAAATTTTGCCCGGTTATTGCCCGGTTTTTGGATTTGAAAAATTGAAATCCATTCCCGGATTTTGCCAGGTTTTTTTGAAAAAATGCCCGGAATTGCTAGGCCCGGATGGGAGTGGAAAAAATTCTGGCAACCTTATGATAGGGTTTTTTTCCTTGGGCTTTCAGAGTGCGTCCATAAAAAATGGTGATGCAAAATAAAGAATCTTTTCATCGAGGGTCTCCGAAGATTTTTTTTTTTATTTGGATGCACCCGAATAAAGTAACAATGCACCAAGCTTCCAATAGTGTCGAATAAGTTGAATCTTTACTTAATCGTCACAAAATTAAACAAACTGCCCCATAAAAGCCATGGAAGAAAGGATCTCAAAAAGGTATGATAATAAGATGATGAATCTATAATAAGCATAGAAATAACTGAAAACATTTTTTTATGTTTTGACGCATTGTCTTTCGCGTCTATGCTTTATTATTTAAACCAATCAAGGGAATACATACAAACGTCTTTAACTATTTTAGCAAACTACGATTTTTTACAATAATTTAAACATATGGATGTCTTTTAAGAAGATTAAAGATTCTTTTCAATATACCCTCTCCGTTAACAAGACAGTGCCATCGAGTTTTCAAGGGTACCAAAATGCCCTGGAATCCACACTGGGCTATTTATTTACGTTCTAAATTAAACTCGATAGATTGCACCCATGAATTTCGTAATTTTCCAAAATCATCACTCTTTAGCAGCTTGCACTACCAGTAAAAGTGACACACTTTTATTTTTAGGCAAATTTTTGTAGCCAAAGGAATTGTAAGAGTTTCAGCACAAAAAACAGAACAAGTATCCTCTCATCTTCCACATTTAGTATTTTTTAGGAAAATATATCGAAACTTACTGTACCATTTGCTTTCTTACCATCAGTAAGTATTTTTTATAACGTCTAACTAAATAAATTTTAAAAACGATGTGGAAGATTCTTTCTAAGTTTAAAATACCATAATAATAAATTTTCTCCCAGTTGTCATATTTCAAGAGGTTGATGAAATGTGTGGCAAGTTACGTAAAAGCACCTTAAAAATCATTTTTTGTACTTTTCATGATCGATATCAAGTATGTACATTCAAAGCTCTCAAAGTAATATTCTATGCATTACCTTAATAATCTTGCGTTCAGCAAAAAATAAAACTTATAAAACATTCAATTAAGTTAAAATGTTTCTTTAGTTCCTTGGTAATTAATGTTAAGCAAAACAATCACTACAAACGGTTCCAAACGCTTGTCTCTTCTTCTTGCTTTCTAGAATATCACACGTTCACTCACTTCAAACCCAAAATAGGGAACCTAAGCACCTTTCTGGACCGCCTCTGAACGTTTCCGGAAGGAAGGTAACTCCATGATTTCCCGTTTCAGCTGCCGAGAGTGGGAATGAAATGCTCAAATCCAGAATGAGGTTTTTTCTTGTCCTGATTCCATTGTTAAAGGGACAGTGCCCTCCTCCGCGTTTTCGTTTTATCAAAACCGCTGCTCCTGACAAATCTGGCAGGGATAAATGTGCTTTGGTCGCTTGGCAAACCGTGGAAAAGATCACGGAACATCCTTTGGATTGCTTACTCGCTTTACCGAGTGAGTTCGTCAACGTGAAATAAACGCCACCCAAGGGAAAGGTGCGGGAAATCTGATGCAGACAGAACCATCATAACTGAACCACACTTTCCCCGACTTCGGGAGTTGACTTTCCGGTTGCCTTCGAAACTGGCCAACCTCAACCGGAACCGGAAGCTTTGAGAAATTGTTGACTTGACGTTGACACGTGGATTGCCAAAGAATAATCATAAGCGGTCGGTTACTTTTTGGTTCGAGATGCGCCCTCGGGGAAGTTAATGATTGTACGGTAAACTACAGAAGGATGATTTTAACAACTTTCAGGAAGCATTTTGAAATTTTGAATCCAAAGTTGAGGTAAACAGTCGGCAAATGCAATTTTTTTTTCTAAATTTTAAAACATTCAGTTCAAAATCTGACTTTCAAACTCAATAAACTACTGCCAAAGTCGCTGTAGCTTGTTGAACGTTTTATCTTTCAAACTTCAACCGTTAAAATGGTTTGCAGTACCATTTTTCAAAGTCACATTTAAATCCGCTCCGGTTTCCATCAGAATTCGTCCGTGTGACTTTTGCTGGTGCTGGGTGATTTAAATCACAAACTTGAATGAGAGCCGTGGCACGATATGGAACGGAAAAACGTAGGAAAACCCCTACAGTTGAGCTGCCACCCGCAGTTGATTTAGTGGAAAATTTTTGAAACCACCAAATCGTGAAAACGAGCAGCAGATGTCGGACTGCCGAGTTGCTGGTGAAGAGTTTTGGGAGATACCGGGAAAAAAGATTCAGGAGTTGAATTTGAGAGGTTTTCTAAGTTATAATTCTCGAAATTTTGTTTGTTGAATCAGAATTGTATAACAGTTTGTTCTGATATTGCTTCAATGAAGTACCCCGAGAGGAAATTTCTGATAATTGTCTTGTCCAAACCCTTCCAAATACATTACATTTATACATATTTTTGCCATAAAGTGCATCCATTCAGCCATGTGTCACTTACAGCTTCTGAAGAAAAACCACTCGTAAGATATTTCAAGAAGCACATCAACTGTTCCAATCCCAGTAAATTTTCGAAGGAAAAGTACTCCCTTTCCAGTAATGGACTCCAGAGAAAAGAAACTATGTTGGATTTGTTTAGATTGGCTGCAATCCAAGGATGAAGTTGAAAGAAAGAACACTTCACCACAATAATGGCAATTGTGGGTGTTTCTTTGCCGAAAATCTCTACTTCAGGGATACAGGGGATTGTAAATTCAAACCCAGTAATGACTGTTGGCTCTCGAAAGGGCTCTTGGATGCAGTTCTATGGCACATTGGACTTAGCCTTAGAGTAAAAAAAACTTCGGACGGCTCTTTAATCGACCTATCATCGGAAAGTTGTTAATTTTAGGAATTCACACAGGGTCTTCAATAAAAAAGCAAGGATTAAATATAGAGCTTGAGTTTATTTTACAATCATACCGCTAACTTTAAATAATTTTTCGGCGCAAATATAACGGTTTGATAAATTTTTCTTTAAATAATCAGTCATACCGTAAAATGGGGATTCATGTAACACTTTTCAACTTAAATGGCTTCTTAAAAAATTGAAGTCCACCGATAATCATACCGCTTTTCATCAAAAGTTTGAAGGTTGATGGGACATAAAATTGATGTATATAGAAAAATTATTGGTTTCACCAGTTATTTTTAAATTTACAAAAACATCGGATTTTCACCTTACCAAAAAAATGCAACTACGACAGGAGAGGAGAAAATATAATGTTAAAAAAATAGTTTTTCATCTGCAAAAATATTTTTTCAAGGCATTGCACCCATTTTTTGAGATACTTGAGAAAATTGCATCTGGGCAGCGAAAAAGAGATTAGTTTCTATCTTGGGAGTTTTCCCTTCTTCTTCAAGGGTGACTAGGTCGAAATAACTAAAACAGCTTCAAAGCTTCGAATAATAGAAAATTTCAGCACAATCGAAATCCTTTCGGGAATTCCTTTGTTTATTGTGGTTTTCCACCTAGTTCCCTTGATCCTCTTGGATTTTTCCCGAAATTCAAGATGTGCGAAACGAAATGCTCCAGAAATTGCAAAGAGCCACAGCCCCGATTGACGACCACAAAAAAAGTCAATAAGATGACAATTTATGGAATTCCTTGGATGCCGCCCTTATCTGTGGGAAAAAGTGACTGAAAAAAGCTTTGGAGCGTAAAGAGATCGTATTGCATTTGGTGCTTCCGCCACTTTGAGGGATTTCATTTCTGGCAGTCTTTTCTCTTTATTTGGAGCCGAAAGTGGCAATATAAAAATGCGCTTTATCATTCGGAACTAAACCCGGAAGGGCCATTCAAAGTGGCCTTTGTCGTGAACGATTCGAGCGCCAGTAAACTGTGGGAAGTGACTGGTTTGAATTTAAGACCACGCTGTCCCCGATGGCGACATATTGGAAAAATTGTCAGTGCGGGGTTTTGGGTTAGATCTGAGCTGCTAAATTCATTGGAGTTGTGAGTTTTTGCTTAACCAAGATTCAAAATCAGAAATGAAAAAAATATTTTAAAGACATTAGTTGAAATTTTTTGATCTTACACAAGAACTTGAAATTATTTTGAAAATATTTTGATGCTCACGTACCTACGTACATGTACATGGGCATACAAACTACTCAGTTCTAGTTGAACACTACTATTGCTACTAGCGACTCGCTTCTTGCTACTCGATTCTTGCAACTAGCTGTTTGCAACTCGCTAAGCGCAAATCGCAACATGCTATTTGCCATAGTACTTTGAAATATACAAGGTAGGCTATTCCACTCTCTTTCAACGTATTGGTAGGGGGCCCCGAAAAATAGTTATATGAAAAACTGGCAAATGTATGGAATTTATTAGAAAATCACATTTTTCTTAAAATTGACAAGCATTAAAATTATGATAAAAATATGCACTTATGCATTCTAATGCAACGAACAATATTTGGCTTTTAAAATCTCTAAAAGTAATATGCAATGGGCTTTTTGTCGATTTCAAACTAAAATCTGGTGGTATTTTAGCCTTGTGTGGCCTTTTTCGTGTGCGATTTGAATAAAAATTCAAACAAATTTACTTCACAGATCACAGAAACATGAAGTATTTTAGATCATTTATCAAATTTTTTAACATGGACAGAAAAAAATATTTCATTGCTTGCTCTTAAAAAAACAGGGACGGCGATGAAAATTTCTTTTGAATGCTCATTATTTATGGTTCAGATCCAAAAATCCAATGCAAAAGATAGTTTCCGATGAACCCGAAGAAACAACCTTTAATCTGAAGCCCTTTTCAAAATCGAATGGCTATCAACGGGGAAATTAATAATTTTAATTGCCATTCTATATAAAATTGCCAAGTTCTCATAACTATTTTTGTTAGTATGCAAGCATGCTGTGTACATACACGGAGCTTTGAAGTGAGGTGAAGCGCAATGGCCTACCTGTTATTTTCCATGTACCATTAGACTGAGTCGATTTGGGCTCATTTTTGAATTTCTCAAACCCTGGGGTTTAGAAAGCTTTGTCTTGGTTCAAAACTCATCCATGATTTTTTGCAGAATTTTTAAGTAACGTTTACATGAGTAAATTTGGAATTTTAAGTTTGTATGGGAAAATTGAATGTTTTGTACTGAATAATCAACATCATTTTTATTTCTTCTGTGAAACCGAGCCAGCTGACAGTTTTTGTGTCAATTTATTAAATTCCTAAAGAAAATTTTCCGCTGAACAATTTTGTAGAAGACCGCAACTTCGTGTCTAATTAGGTAAAAAAGTTATTAACTGTTTAACAGAGGTATGTCTTTTCACATTGATAAACAATAAATTCAATAGACATCACTGCTGGAGCCTCGCAAAGTATTGCATGAAAAGAAGCCATGCAATACCTCGCTAGGCACCCTGCAGGGATGTTAATTGAATTTACTGTTTATCAATGCAAAAAGACATGCCTCTGTTAAACAGCTTATAACTTTTTTTGTTTAATAAGATACGAAGTTACGGCCTTCTACAAAATTGTTCAGCGGAAAATTTCCTTTAGGAATTTTATAAATTGACACAAAAACTGTCAGCTAATTCGGTTTTACAGAAGAAATAAAAATGATGTAGATTTTTCAGTACAAAATATTCAATTTTCCCATACAAACCTAAAAGTTCAAATTTACTTAAGTAAACGTTACTTAAAAATTCTGCAAAAAATCATGGATGAATTTTGGACCAAGACGAAGTTTTTTAGACCCCAGGGTTTGAGAAATTCAAAAATGACCCTAAATCGACTCAATCTAATGTACTATGGCTATTTGCAACTTGCTACTCACTACACGCTTCTCGCTACTTGCTACGCACTACTCGCTACTAGATTTTCACTACTCACTACTAACAACTCGCCACTCAAAATCGCTACTAAAACTCGATTTTCAAAATCGCTACTCAAACTCGCTACTGAAACTAGCAACCCGCTACTCAATCTCGCAACTCAAACTCGCAACTTCTATTTGAAACTTGCTACTCATTACTCAAAAAGCAAGAGGCGAGTTGTGAGTAGCGATTAGTGGATACTTACTACTCGCCTCTCGCTACTCGCTTCATGTTACTCAGTACTCGCTACTGGATTTTTAATATTCACTATTAAACTCGCTTCTCAAAATCGTTACCCAAACTCGCTACTCGCTTCTCAAACTTTCTACACAACTTTCTACAAACTCGAAACTGAAACTCGCAACTCAAACACGCTTCTCAAAGTCGCTACTCAAACTCGTTATTTAATCAAGCTTGCTTCTTAAACGCGTTACTCAAACTCGCTTTTCATAGTTGCTACTCAAACTCATTATTCAAATTCGCTACTTAAACTTGCTACTCGCTACTCAAACTCGCTACTCAAACTTGCTTTTCACTAAGCTATTAAAACTCGCTATTCCAACGCATTACTCAAACTCGTTTTCAAAATCGCTACTCAAACTAGTTGCTCAAATTCGCTACTTTAACTCATTACCCGTTCCTCAAACTCGCTACACAAACTCGCAACTCAAACTCGCAACTTTATCTCGATACTCGCTTTCCATAGTTTTTTCTTTAACTCGCTTGTCGCTACTCAAACTCGCTTTAGAAAAACGTTACTCAATCTCACTTCTCTAACTCGCTACTCAAACTCGTTGCTCGCTTCCCAAAGCATCTACATAAACTCACTACTTGCTACTCGCTACTCAAACACGCTACACAAATTCGCCACTCATACTCGCTACTCAAACTCGCTACTCATACTCGCTACTCAATCCCTCAACTCAAACTTGCTACTCGCTTCCCAAAGAAGTTACTGAAACTCGCTACTCGAACTTGCTAATTGCTTCTCAAAGTAGCAACTTAAACTTGCTATTCGCTACTCGCTACTCAAACCTGCTGCTGAAGTTTACTTCTTAAACTTTCTTCTCATACTTGCTATTCAAACCCGTAACTCAAACTCGCTACCCACTTCCCAAAGTAGCTTCTTAAACTCGCTACTTGCCACTCGCTACTCGCAACTCAAACTCACTATTCAAACTCGTTACTCAATCTGGCTAATCAAACTCGCAACTCAAACTCGTTATTCGCTTCCTAAAGTAGCTACTTACACTCGCTACTTGCAACTCAAACTCGCTATTCCTACGCGCTACTCAAACTCGTTTCTCGCACTCGCTACTTAAACTCGCTGCTCAAATTCACTATGAGCATTTCTTATACCGTGGTTTAATTAAAAGGAATTTTCGATTGTTTTGATACATTAGAATAATTCAACCAAGTAGGCTAACAACACATAATAGAGTACTTAAACTCGCTTTTCGCTACTAGGTTCTTGCTACTCGCTACTCGTTACTAGGTTCTTGCTACTCAAACTCGCTGCTAAAGTTTACTTCTTAAACTTGCTACTCATATGTACTTGCTATCCAAACTCGCAACTCAAATCCGCTACTCGCTTCCCGAAAGAATTATTTAAACTCGCCACTCGCTACTTTACCTCGCTACTCAAACTCGCTGCTTAAAAGCGTTACTCGAACTCGCTAACCATACGCGCTATTCAAACTAGACTCTCGCTACTCTCTATTCAAACTCACTACTCAAACTCGCTACTCAAACTCGCTTCTCAAAGTAAAAACATGAACTCGCTACTCGCTACTTTCTACTAACTTCTCAAATTCGCTCTTCGCTTCTCAAAGTAGCAACTTCTACTAGCTATTCGTTACTCACTACTAAAACTCGCTAATTGCTTCCAAAAGTAGCTACTCAAACTTGCTTCTTGCTATTCGCTACTCAAACTCGCTCCTTACTAATTGCTACTCGTTACTCGCTACTTAAACTCGCTACTCATATTCGCATTCATATCTTAAACTTGCTAATCATACTCGTTATTCAAACTTGCCATTCATACTTGCTACTCACTTCCGAAAGAAGCTACTTTAACTCGGTTCTCAGCAGTAAGAAGCGAGTAGCAAGTTACAAGTAGCGAGTAGGGAATTGCTAGTAGCAAGTAGCGAGAAGCAAGTAGCGAGTAGCAAGAAGCGAAAAGTAAATGAAAATTAGCGAATAGTAAAAACAAGTTGCGAGTAGCGAGTGGCAATGAGCAAGTAGTGAGTAGCACTTAGTTAGTAGCACTTAGTTAGTAGCGATTAGCGAATTTGGGTTGCGTGTAGCAAATAGCGAGTCGCAATTAGCAATTTGTGAGGCATGAATCGATGCATAAGAATCGCTAACTCATACGATACGTCATAGTTATTTTACAGCGAATTTACACAATTTACAAATAGCTTAGAACCTTTGAAAATGTAGCTGCTTCTACTATGATTGCGAATTTAGAGGTTTTCTGTTTTATGTCAAAATTATTTTCTATCAATCATCAAGATATTTCCTTGCTAACATTATCTCAATTAACATACCTTTAAAATAAAATTATTAAGAAATTCTGGCGATGTAAGCTTTCATGAACAAGTAGTCAAAAATAAATACTGCGCTTATTTTGTGAGAAAGGTGAGAAAAAGAATCATTTTTAATGAGAATATGCATTTTTTTAAATCCTTTTTTTTTTGGTTGGAACAAATTACAAATTTTCCTTTTGTCACTCGGAGTTGGAACATTTCGAGGGGGGTGGAAATGATAAAAAATAATGCAAAATTCAAATAAATTAGAATTATTTGCACGAAAATTAATTTCAACAAAATTCCACACTATATCATTGGACAAAGCCTATAAATCAATCGAATGATCAAAAAAATCAAAAATACAAAAGGGGGAAATAACTCCTATCTCCCATATTTTGTTTTTTGTTCGGATATTTGAAGTGTTTAAGAAATTTATTTAGAACTAGCTGACTCAGTGTGCTTTGCTACACCTTCTAAAATTCAAAAAATGTAAATTATGTAAAATGTAAAATTATGTAAAAAACACGAGGAATCGAACGGTCTACACCGTTTTTTGATTAAATGACTCTAACCGTATCATTTTTCCCGATTTCCCCTATTTTTTTGGGTGTAAAGTTATAATTCCGATTGTAGCAATCTACCTTGCAACAAAAAAGTCGTAAACAACATATATATTTATGTAAAAATGTCGGCTGAATCGATTGGTATACTTCAATTTTTCTTTTGACTACGGTTAGTGGCTCATTTCGCCTCTTTTCCTCTAAACATAAGAAATTTTTCAAAGAAATGCAGTCAAACAAAGTGTAATCCAACAATTTTTCATCATGAATGATCATTTTTGGTAGATTTATTTATATGCTAGCTAATCGCGTCATTTTTTTGCACTAGAATGAATATAAGTGGCTCAATAACCCCCACTTCCCCTAACTGTTTTAAATGCATTAATTTCACTGTGACAATCGAGCAATTCACATACCAAATAAACCTAGCGATTTAGTGTAAAATTTGTCGCAGAATCGAGTGGTGCACACCGTTTAGTGCTCAGCTTACGAGAAATGCCACAATCACCCCGATTTTCCCTAAAATCGAGCGATATGTGGAAAAAAATCATTAAAACAAATGACAATGCATCAGAAAATGCACAAAAATAATTGAAACAAGTGAAAAATTCATTGCTGAGTCGAATAATATACACCACTTAGCGTTTAGTTGACGAGAAGAACCTCAATCACTCCGATTTCCACTAAATTCATTAAATTTATTTGAAAAATACATTGTTACAAACGAGAATTGAATTTAACAGATACAAAAAACATGAAATCGGGTGTAAACTTAATGCTTAATCAAATGATGTACACCGCTAAACGTGAAGTTGAAGAGAAAAGCCACAACCACCCCGATTTCCCCTAAATTTATGCAGTTTTCTAAAAAAAACATTGTAACAAACGAAAATGCAAATAAACATATGAGAAAAACATTGAATCAGGCGGAAAACTCATTGCTGAATCGAATGAAGAAAACCGTTTGGCATTGAGATAACAAGAAAAGTCTCATTTTCCCAAATTTATCATAAATTCATTCATAAACTCATACAATATGAATGAAAAAAACGTGGTACCAGATGAGAAAGCATCAGAAAAGGTACAAAAACATTAAAACATGTGTGAAACTAGCTGTTGAATAAAAAAATTGACACCGCTTAATTTCTGTTGATGAATGAAGTCCTAATTGTATCAATTTCCCCTAAATACTTGCAATTAAACAAAAAATTCTTGTAATATTCCAGAATGCATCAGAAAGTGCACAGAAATTACTGTACCATGTGAAAAGCTAATTGTTGAACAGAATGATGTACACTGCTACTCGTCTGGATCACCCATTTTTCCCCTAAATTAGAACGATATTTTGTTGAATTGATTATTGATATTGGTTTAAACATGATGAGGCTCTTCTCATCGATTCGACAGTAATATTCAAACCAATCTAATCTATTAAAAGAATTTTTTGTTTGTTACAATGTTTTTTTCGAAGAAACTGAATAAATTTAGGAGAAATCGGGGTGGTTGTGGCTTTTCTCGTCAACTTAACGCTTAGCGGTGTACATCATTTGATTCAGCAATAAGTTTTACACCCGATTCAATCTTTTTTGTATCTGTTAAATTCAATTCTCGTTTGTATCAATATATTTTTCAAATAAATTTAATGAATTTAGGGGAAATCGGAGTGATTGAGATCCTTCTCGTCAACTAAACGCTAAGCGGTGTATATCATTCGATTCAGCAATGAATTTTACACGTTTTTCAATCATTTATGTGAATTTTCTGATGCATTGTCATTTGTTATAATAATTTTTTTATACATATATCGCTCGATTTTAGGGAAAATCGGGGTGATTGCGTCCATTCTCGTAATCTGAGCACTATGCGGTGAGTACCACTCGATTCAGCGATAAATGTTACACTAAATCGCTTAGTTTTTGCATTTGGCATGTGAATTGCTTGATTGTCACAGTGAAATTTAAGCATACATTTATAAAATCAAGGGGAAGTTGGGGATATTTAGCCACTTATATTCATTCTAGTGCAAAAAAGTGACGCGATTAGCTAGCAAATAAATAAATCTTCCAAAAATGATCATTCATGATGAAAAATTGTTGAATTACACTTTGTTTGACTGTATTGCATTGAAAAATTTCTTAAATTTAGGGGATAAGAGGCTAAATGAGCCTTTTGTCGTAGTGAAAACAAAAATTGGAGTATAACAATCGATTCAGCCGACATTTTTACATAAATAAGTATGGATTATATGACTTTTGTTTTCCAAGGTAGATAACTATAATCGGAATTATAACTTCACACCAAGAAACATAGAGGAATCGGGCAAAATGAGACATTTAGAGTTATTTTATCAGAAAGCGATGTAGACCATTCGATTGCTAGTGTTTTTTGCATAAGAAATGATAGGTTTTCAAAATTTAGTACAGTTTAGGTGATCGTCACATAAATAGGTACCTTTTTTCTATCAAAAATTCCTACTGTGCAATGTGAGGAGGGTCTATGAACTGCCATGTATATTAACATTTTTCGTAACCAAATTACATCACATTTGGCTTCATTTGCTTGATGAGTTTTCGAGCTGTTTATACTTTCCTTCTTTCCGTTTCTCCTCTGAAAGAAAAAGGAGTCTTCAATCTTAAAAAACCCTCTCATGTAAAATATGGTTTGTATTCCTTGATCAGTTTTAAAAACTTTGCGATTAAAGCTCTCCCATTCCCGGCTCTGTACTGTATGGAATCTCTCCTTTAAAGCAAATAGAGACATTTTTCGAACTCGAATACTTATTCTTTCAAATTTGGTTCCGTTTGTTGGAAAAGTTCTCAAGTTTTAAAAAACTTTATGCGGAACTCATTTTACCCTCTCTTTGAAAAAAAAAACCCTATCCCCAACTGGAAGGTGGAAAGGGTTTTTTTGATAACTTTAAAATCATTTCTTGTACCCTTAGACTCTCCCATGTAAAATTTGGTTTAAATTATTTGATGAGCTCTTGAATTTATCAAAACAAAAGTATGGCATCTCTTCTCTCTTTCCTATACTGTGAGGGGAGGGGATCCAAATCATCTAAGAAATTTTTCATGTATTTTAATACTCATCAGAGTTTTTTACCATCTGCTTGATTGGCCCTCGAGTTAATTAAAAATGTTTGGGAGCTCCCTTTCCCCCTTCCAATTGTATCAGTGAAAAGAGAAAAAAGCCTTAAAAATCATAGAAAAAATCTACTCAAATAACTCTGGTGTTAAATTTGAATAAAAAGTTCTCGAGTGATCAAAAAATATTGTATGAAAACCTCCCTACTCCTTCCCCTCTACCCGTTGAAGAGAAGGAGGGGTCTCGAAATATGAAAAAAATACTTCCATGATAAATTTTGTTTTTTGTTCGATTAGTTCTCCATTAAAGCATAAAACTGTATGAGAGATCCCCTCCCCCCTCCTATCCCCCAGTGGAAGGACAGATGGATCTCAAACATCGAAGAAACTTGTCCCGTAGCCTTATACTTTGCTATGTGAAATTTAGTTTTATTTGCATGATTAGTTATCGAATAATGCAATAAATTGTATGGAAGGCCCCCTCGCTCCCTTTGCAACTCCCCAATCGCAGAGGGTGAAGTCCCAAATATTGATAGAAATATTTCTCGTACCCAAATAACAACCCATGTCAAATTTGGATCCATTTGTTAGATTAGTGTTTGAATCTTGCAAAAAGTTTTATGGGAGGGCCCTCTCCCTTTTCTATCTCCAAACTGGAAGGAGGGAAGAGTCTCATACCTTCTTTAAAATATTCTTCCTACCGATATACCCTCGCATGCCAAATTTGGTTCCATTTGCTTGATTAGTTCTCGAATTGTGCGAGAAAGTATATGGGAGCTACTTTCCTCTTTTACTATATCCCCATTGAAAGGAGGGAGGGGTACCAAACCATTTAAGGAACATTTCTCGTAACCAAATACACTCTCATACCAAATTTGGTTTCAATTGCATGATATGTTCTCAAGTTATGCAAGTTATGTGGTTGTCACTTGCTTGGGAAACCCTCTCCCCCCTTCCTGTAAGAGGGAGGGGTTTCAAACCATAATATGAACCTTCCCCGGCCTCCAATACTCTCACCTTCCAAGTTTCATGCAAATCGGTTCAGTATTTTCTGCGTCTAAAGGGAATAGACAGACAAACAGACAGAAAACAATTTTTATGTTTATAGATACTCCAAACATTATTTATTCCCCTTTTCGGGGTTTTTGGAATTTTCAAAGGAGGAAAGGCAAAAAGAAATTGATATTTGATCCAGCCTTATTGAAAAATGTTTTGAATTCGGGTCTTGATTTAAACAAATCACAAAAATTAACAGTAAATGAAAAGTTTAAACACAATTTAGGAGAAAATCAATTTTTTCAACTTTTATTTTCTCTTAGCAAGGCTGCCAGAATAACAGAATTATCCACAATTTCTTAAAATTTTGAGCGAAATTTCATCAGAAAATCTGTTGAAGTTAAATCACAGAAAGTTTGAATTTTTGTTTTGCAAAAAACCAGAATTTTTTTCAGCAACCTTGTATCTTAGTCTTCTTTAACGAGTCCCGGACATTTGGTCGAAGGCCGTTAGGCCGAAAAATGTTAGGCCGAAGGTCGCTAGGCCAAATGGGTTAAAATGCCGACGTATGTTCGGCCGAATAGGACAATAGGCCTAATTATTTGGCCGAATGGTCATTAGGCCGAATGGTCATCAGGCCGAACGGTCATTTGGCCGAATGGTCACTAGACCTAATGGTCGTAAGGCCGAATGTTCGTAAGGCCGAATGTTCGTAAGGCCGAATGTTTGTAAGGCCGAATGGATGCTAGGCCGAAAGATCGTTAGGCCGAATAGTCGTCGGGTCAAATGGTCGTAAGGGCAAATAGATGTTTGGCCGAAACGTCGTTACGCCGAATAGTTATTAGGCCGAATGGTCATAATGTTGAATGGTCGTAAGGCCGAATGGATGCTAGAAGGTCGTTAGGCCGAATGGCCACTAGGCCGAATGGCCACTAGGCCGAATGGCCACTAGGCCGAATGGCCACTAGGCCGAATGGTTGTTCGGCTGAATGGTCGTTGGGCCGAATTGATGCTTGGCCTATAAGACATATTATCGCTTTTTTGCATATTCGGCCGATCAGTAGTTAGGCCGAATGGCCACTAGGCCGAACGGTCTCAAAGCCGAATGTTCGAATCCAGCCGTGCATCCATTCGGCCTAATTACCATTCGGCCTAATCACCATTCGGTCTTACGACCATTTGGCCTAATGGCCTAATGACCATTCGGCCTAATAAACATTCGGCCCAATGACCATTCGGCCTAGTGACCATTCGTCTTAGTGACCATTCAGCCGAACATCCTTTCGGCCTTGCGTCCTTTCGGCTGGATAACCGTCGGCCGAATAAGACATTCGGTCTAGTGGCCTATTCGGCTAAATAGCCAATTCGGCCTAACGTCCATCGGCCGAATGAACTTCGGCCGAATGTTTTTCGGCCTCATGACTTTCGGCCGAATGACCTAGCCTCTTCTAGTGAATGAATTAGTGGAAAATTAGATTCAGGACCGCCAAAGGCTAGTGATTGAATTTTTGATTGAGTCTATTGATTAGCCTCAGTACAGACTGATTAACGATGATTTTGAGAACTTTTTTAAGTCTTGTACTGCTGTGTAAAGCCTACATGTTTTCTCAAATACGATTTGGTTAGGGCTCAAAAAGTTTCAATCGGTCTCGCTTGAGGGCAATTGAGGACAATCTGGACTTTGTTGGATTAGTATCAAGCCATCGTGTCCTTTGAGTGAACTGCTAGATATGCCAAATACAAATATATTTTTATATCCTTGTTCTCTTCAGAAAATCCAGCATTTTAGGGTCCTATCCGTTTTATCTGATTAAGCTTCTCTCAGGTTTGATGACACTTCAGTGTTAATCCGATATTGTCTTGAATTTAGAAAAGTCTATTGTTATCTGTTTGATATTTCCTGAAAATATTTCTTTCTAGAAAGGAAAAGTTTGTAAAGATGAAACGAAACACGTCAACCATAAAATTACTGTCCTTTCAGTTTTTTCTCATCTACCGCATAAAGTTGCTGCAACTCTGCTTCGAAAAAAAAAGTCCTACCCAGAACGATATCACGAACACTCGTCACGATTGTGGTCAGATTAGACGGAATGATTTCGGATGTATAGATTTCAAATTAGTTGATTGACTTTTTATTCGACGCCTTTTTCTGTTTCCTTTCATGCTGTCCAGCTACTCTGGTAGATGTCAGATGAAAGTTGTGAGAAGCTTCTATCTCTGTTCTATCATATCGTTCTAGCCTGTCGTCACTTCACAGCTTTTCCCATCGAAATAGGGGTTTATTTTATGAGCATCCTCTTTTTTGGGATGATTTTCTGAACGGAAAACTTCACATGAGGCCCACTGAAGGATGGATTTGTCTATCTGGGTTTTATGATATCTTCTATATGGGCCCACTCGCTAGAAATGATCCAAAAATAAAAAAAAATCAAGGCAGCACTTTAAGCCGAAATTTGCATTTGATAACTTTTCGACATAACTAGTGATTGGAAATCAATTTGGGCACATCAAACGATTTGTTTGAGAAACAAAAAAGGTTTGATACTGTTCTACTTATATTGAATGGCGAACAATCCGACTCAAATTTTAACTTTGGACTATCTTCAGATGGAATCGCATTTAGAAAACCAGTATTTGCCCTACTCTCACCACTTTTCTGCGAAATGGTCCACGCTGTTTGATTTTCCCCGAGCTTGGCAAACAGTCTTTTTGAAGAGTTTTACCCCTTTTGCGAGCTTCGCTGTCGTTATGAAGCGAGTATTCTAGAAGAAAGTTGTCATTTGAAGAAAATCTCTCTTACAACAGTAACAGAACAAATGTGTGTACTCAACTCAAACATTCAACTTTGCTCTCGAGTGTCCTCGCACTCCAGTAAACGTAGCTAAAATGCAGTCAGTCTGTATCAACTTCTTGTGGCGCTATAAACTACATACGGAATACAACTGAAGACAATCTTCTGAGAAAGAACAATTTAAATTTATCTTAGCTGGAGCAAAGTTTCCGTTTCGCTTCATTTACCCCAAACCATGTGTCCTGTCCGCTGGGCGTGAAATTTCCAGTCTGGACTAAAAGTTTTCACTTTGTACGCTCTGCACAACTTGAGTGGAACTTTTTCAGGGATGATATTAACAAATGCATTGGTATTTTTTTTGGCATATTTTTAATAGGGTAGAATGATAGATTTTGAAATATGGTGCGATACTTCAGATAACTCTATGATAATTGATATCTTGAGCGCTAAAAAATCTTATTTTTCATGTTTATTAATTAACAAAAAAGTGGTGCATCTTGCAAACTGATGTTTAAGCTGAAATCCTGGCAATTTTTGTTGCACAAATAAATATAGGACTAGAGTTCTGAAATCTAGCAAATGTTTTTTGACAGATATTTTACAAAAAAAAATGTAGAATATCTGCCAAAAGAACAATTGCCAGATTTCAGAACTCTAGTCCTATAATTATTACTGCAACTGAAATTTGTTTATTTGTAGAAAAAAAAAATACGATTCAATGACATATAGTTTGTTTTTCATATCTATCGGTAATTGATTTTTTGGCTGTGTGGTTATTAACGTGAACTGTTCGACAGTTCGGATAGTTCATTTCTGAGTGATGGAGACGCAAATTTTTCGTTAATAAATTTATTGTTTGGTTGCTATTTACTTTTTTGTCATTTCAACAATATTTGCAAAAGATCTACTTATATTTTCTCGTAGGGTTCAACTGTTGAATTTTTCTTAGTGTATGATTGTTGACAAACAAAAAGCTATGCTCAATGTCTCTTTTTCTGGTAACATGGCGACCGTGATAAATTGCGATTATGATAAACTCAATCTATTTAAAATCAAGCTATTGTAATATTAATAAAAAACAAAACATTAAGGCAACTTTTTATATATTTAAAATTTCTACTCATTCGTGGGGGAGTGGAGGGTTGATTTCGAAATTCAGATTAAGCTGAAAATCATTAAAAAAAAACCAAAATCTATATATATATATATATATATATATATAAAGCAATTTCTGTATGTTTGTTTGTTTGTTTGTTTGTTTGTTTGTTTGTTTGTTTGTTTGTTTGTTTGTTTGTCCTCTATAGACTCAGCCGTCTTAAAAGCTAGAGGTCTGAAATTTGGCATGGATGCTCATTAGGACCAGGAATGATGAAAAATGTTTTAAGATTTTCGGTTGACCCCTTCTGAAGGGGGTCGTCCATACAAGGCAAATATTGTTTTCGCGGTATCGACGTTACTTTTCGTCGGATCGTGTTGAAAATTTGCACATTAGTGTTTTGAAAGACGAGAAATCGATTGTCGATTTCAAATTTTGTGTAAGGGATCGGCCAAAGGGGTCGTCCATATTAACTGTTCGCTGTTTTTGCGATATTGACGTTATTATACATCGTATTCAGATGAAAATTGGCACACGATAGTTTTGAGTGACGTGCAATCGATTTGAGGTATCAAATTCAGTGTATAGCGCCGGCAAAAGGGGCCGTTCATATTAAATTTTCAGTATCTTAGTGATATTGACGTTTTTATTCATCGGATTGGGATGAAAATTTGCACATAGGAGTTATTAGGGACAAACAACTAATTTCACTTATGAAAACTAAAATCAGGGGTCGGCCAAAGGGTGCGTCCATATTAACTTTTCACTGTTGATGCGATATTGTCGTTATTATACATCGGATTCAGACGAAAATTGGTACACGAGAGTTTTGAGGATTTCAGGTATCAAATTCAGTGAACGGGGCCGGCAAAAGGGGTCGTCCATATTAACCTTTCAATATTTTCGTTATATCTTCGATATTATACATCGGATTGGAATGAAAATTTGCACACGGTAGTTTTCAGAGACGAGCAATCGATTTCAGATGTCAAATATTTTGCCAGGGGTCGACGAAAGGGGTCGTCCATATAGATTAATTTTTCACTGTTTTTAGCAATATTATCGTTATTATACAATGGATTGCTTTGAAAATTGACTCACTGGAGTTCTGAGGGAAGAGCAATCGATTTCAGGTATCAAAGATTGTATAAGAGGCCACCGAAAGGAGTTTAACTTTTTGGCAATAAGGCTGGAACAAATATCAATTTCTTCTTTTGTCACCTCCTCCCCCCTCCCTCAATCGAAATTTCAAAAAACCCGAAGGGGAGAATAAATAAAGTTTGAAGTAATTTATGTAAATTTCGATTAAAAATTCCAATATATGAAGGATTTTTAAAAACACATTTTGTTTTCTTGGTTTGATTGAGTTATTCAGTAAAAAATTACTTGATTTACAAGTTTTTGCAACGATATAGTATGCATTTTTTTTGCATACAAGCTTCCGTGCAATTTATTCCAATTTATTTGTTTTTCGCATTATTTTTTATTGGCCCCCTCCTCCCTCGCGATGTTCCAACTCCGAGTGACAAAAGAAGGATTTGAAATTTGTTCCGACCTAATTGCGTTGTTAGGCAACGATTGAGTCGAAATTTATACACGGGGTTTTTTGGCACGGTCAATTGAATCCTGATTTCAAATTTAGTAGCAGACGACAGAATAAATGATCGTCCAATATTTTTGCAAATATTACTTAACAGTGAATTCAAATATGCACCTCTAAAATTCTTGGGAATTGACTTTCATACAAACTGTTCATGACATATTCCAAGTTGAAAGCGAAACGGAGTTCGTATGGGATCAGCTAGTTACATAATAAAAAAGGAAATTTATTTCTTAAACCATTATCTTACTCATGACCACCACAAAACCTATCAAACAAAATAAATCAGAAAAAGTTTCAAATCCATGCTTTTTCTGATATGTTTTTAAAATTTAATAAAATATTGATTCTTTTCATGAACAAGATATATCAAGTCAATAATTTAGAAATACAAAACACCAATCCGAATTAAAATTTTGAACTAGAATTTAAAGTTTTGGGCAAAAGATTGAGTACGAAGAGTACAAAATATAACACCAGATTTAAAAAAGAAATAATACCCGAATTTCAAAATAAATTTAAGATCTGGTTAAAAATTCACCATGATTTAAAGTTGTTAGGAAAAATAAGAAATGTTGATAATTGTTAACCACATTATGAAATTCCTTTGTTTTATCTTGAATTAAAAATAATTTTTTAAACATGACTTGAAATGTGAAGTAGTTAAGGAAAAAAATTCATTTCAAACTTATTTTTTATTTATTTATTTTTATCTACATGGGTTTCCATTTTGAACTGAAGAGAATTTAATCAAAAAATATAAAGACATAAAATGAATTTTATAAAAAAGAAAATATTCAATTTTATTCGAAGAGTAACGGTGATCAGGTCACCAGTAAGGAAAAAAATTATTTTTTATATTCAAATTCTTCCAGTTAGCAGAATTAAAAGTTACAAAAGTTTGTTTTTTATGACGTCAAAATCTTAAAAAAAAAATATGAATCAACAATACAATAACAAACAATGAAAAACATGGGAAACGTTTATAAATTTTCAAGTGCATTTTAAGTTTAAAATTTTAAGCCTTGAATATTTTGTCGATAGCAATTGAAATATTGGATCCCGGAATAAAATTTGAGGTAGGTAGGTGTTTTTCTTACAAAAATCTAGATTGATAGGCTTCCAAGAAGACTTGCAGAACACAAAAATTCACAATTGAAAGACAAACAATATTTGAAAAAAAAATCCATTAGTTTGATTTTTAAAGTCATATTCCGTAAATTTATCAGAAAATTAAAATAAAATATTCATTTGGTATATCGGCCTTATCGGAAAAGATATGATGTTTAAGTAAGAACGTTTCAAGATTATAAAAATGAAAGATAGTTTCATGAGAAACAAATTGATGACATGTGATGATAATGATTATATTTACCAGTTCTAGTCGCTCATTTTCAATATTTATTTATTTCTACTAACTTAACTTAATAACGCCTGTAATTTTCAATACATTGAAATGTACTTACTAAAAGAATAGAAAAATCGATAAATTAATTTTACACAAATAATAGGAACAAAAAAAAAGATTAAAAATGAATCAGTTTTGAATTGAATCAATCATTGATAACTGGTTAAATAAAAGAAACTAAATTGAAGGAAAAAAACTGATTCTGAAATTGTTTAAATTATTTTATTAAATGAAGGAATAATATTTTGATATTCATGATAATAGTGCAGGATTGAAAAAAAAGTAAAATTCTGCAGTAAACAAAAGAGAACTTTAATGACTTTTTTCGCAGATGTCAAAGATTCTTGAGGTTTTGGAGGTAAACGATCAAAATCTCTTTTTTTTTAATTTTTTTTTATGTTTTAAAGTTTTGACAGAAAAGTGCAAAATTTTTCTCAATAATATTTTCCTATTTTCAAACGTTTCAGGGCACCAAAACTCTCATATATTTTGCACCTCAGGAAAATGTGAATTTTGTGGCCTTGTGTAATCTAACAAAACCTTTTTGAATGTGCAGATGAAGATCAAGAAACACAAAATAAAATTGATTCTGAAATTGGTTTCTAAAAGAACATTTCGTAACAGAATATATGTATTTTGTAATGACATAAATGATTTTTTTAACTCTAAAAGAATAAAGCAGGGGAGAGTGGGGAAACATGGACCACTTAAAAAATCTCAGCTGTTGAACTATCAATTCTACTGTCATCGTCGTTGCTTTCCGAAAGCATATATTTCTGTATGTTGTTGACAGGGCAGTAGAAAGACCTGGGTCATGGGAGGGGTTTTGGTTACAATTTTTTTTCTTATAACATTTCTGCTTGAACAATGCAAAATAATTAAATGTTCTATGTAATTATTCAGGTCTGAAATATATTACATTAATAGTTAAGTACCAGCTGACCCGGTAAACTTCGTTTTATTTTCTACTTAATAAGTCGTTGTTAACGTTCATTTTATCCACATTTTTCGTGCTCCCAAATATATTTTTTTTAAACCTTCACAAATTATTTTTCGAGTTAAATGTCCCATTTCAAGGTGATTTGGTATGGCGGCTTCTCTTCCATGAAAAGTGAGAAAATTGAAACATTTATTCAAACAATATCTGTCCCTAAAAATTCTCGGATACCAAACACGGGAGAGTTGGCAACTCTGATTGTTGAACACGCGTTTCTTCGACGGTGCGAAAAAATTCCGGTTTTGAAGTTTTTTCAAAAGTTTATCAGGTGTTTTCCTGTTAAAAGCATCGGGAAGTGTATCGTTTGCGTTTGTTGAAAACAAGAATCACGTGAAAAAGTTCATATAAGCAAAAATCTCAAATTTAGTGTTCCGAAAGTAAATTTCTTAGTTGTTTTCTTCTTCATTCTCGGGGACAAAGAATCAGCAGGACGGTCGGCTGTTTGACGCGTCTATGAAATCTATCCGAACGATGCCCAAAGTTGTGAATGGGAATTCTGTTTCGGAATGGTGATGAAAAGTTATATTCATAAAATCTTATGTGTACAGTGCGTGTGTTTGATAAAAATTTCCTAGTCGGTTTCAATGGAATAGAATTTAATAATATTTCTTGGTTCTGATTGCTGGTGTTTGTTTTGTTGATCGATGAAAAAGAGGGCTTTTCATTAAAGCTTACTGAACTCAACACCAGATGGTGCTTATTAATGCCATACGGGAAAGCTTAGCACTTATCGTTAAAAATATCGATATGTTCATCGATTTTTTTTGTGTTGGTTTGCTTGTGGTAATCGATACAGCCGAGAGGGAGAATGTTGTTCCCAGATAAGTATACTTCTTTCATATAATGTTTCTTTACCTTTGATTAAATTTTAAAAAAATATCATACGATTGTGAATCATCTTGAATTGTAATAACCATTGACAATTTCATGGCCTTTTTCCAAATTTCGGAAAGTTTACAAACCAGAAGCTATCGTAAATTTTGAGCTCATATAAAGTAGATTAAGAAGTTAGTGATGATGGTGTGAAAGCTTTGGGTCGATGAAATGAATGTTTCCCTCATATTCATCGACGAATGATGATCTTTACAGGCATACAAGCCAGATGTTTCTTTCAGGTAATATCCAATCAAAAAATTTCATCAATTTTTTTTTAAATACATAGATTTTGTGAATTTCATCGATTATAATTTTGAACAAATAAAACAGTTTATATTTCAACTTTCTCCAATCTTATTTTGTATTTATCAGAAAACATAAAATCTAGCGTAACATTTCATAAGGGCGAAACTAGCAGTTAGCTCGAACCGAGAAAAACGCGTTTGAAATTTCGGAACACCTATTCAAATCCTATTTCAAAGATCGATCACTTTTGTTCAACAAAATCGAAAAATGTGCATTATATTCACTTATTGTTAGAACTTTAACTTTTTTCACTAAATTTCAGAGATTTTCGAGTTTCGCCTTTTTTTTCGATTCCAGTTACGCCTGCAAGTTTCGCCCAATTGATCGGCCGTTTTTGTTTTGGTTTTGAAGTTTTGCCAATTGGTCCTACACGCGAAAACGAATTAGGCCGTTTTGTCACACACGGTCAACTCAGTTACGCCTTTTGGCCCTACACGAATAGAAAAATAAACCTCATTTTGAATAGGCGTAACTTCACGTTCCAACGAAAATGCATCAACAGGAAGTTTCGCCCAATTGGATTTTATCAATGTTTTGAAAGTTTTAAGTGTTTTTAAGATGAAACCGCGTTTATTAGGTGAAGTGCAACCGCGTGCATCCGGAATGACTGTTAACTCGATTTGTTTACATTTGGCAGTTTCGCCCTTTTGAAATGTTACGCTAGAAATCGTGTAATACTGTTCTTAGTTAAAATGAATCTATAATTTTTGATATTTTGTTTTAAATATTTTGCATCGCAATTTTTAAATTCTTTAAAAATAGTTTATTTTAGATCAGAAGGAAATTAATATGGTTATGATACTAAATAAGGTCGGTTACGGCTTAAGGTAAGCTTAGTGTGTCTAGAGGTAAGTTGGGTATAAAGGTAAGGTAATTCTGTTGAATAACTATATCATGTATTGATTATATTTTATAAGAACGTTCAAACAGTTGCCAGCTGGGCAGGTATCTACACGCATGCGGAATACCTGTCGTAGATTCATAACACTGAGAATGTTTTGAATTTTATACGGTTGCGAAACTGTTTGCTCTTTCTACAAATAAGACATACACTTACACGAAATACATTCATTACATGACAGTTCAAACGAAGCCATGGTGTCGGGTGTGTGGTAATTTGCATTGAAGATTGGCCGAACTTATAATCTAAAGAATGCAATTTAGCGCATACGTTGGCGAAACTGCGGTGAATCCGTGCACCCATGGTGGATTATCTACATACATACATACATACATACTAAAAATTCTCGGATACCAAACTTCACTTCATTCCGACCGTCCATTTTTAGGCGAGCGATGGTTTAAAAAAGAAAACGAACCATTTTTAACCTTTAAAAATTGAGTCTTAGAAGTTTCCAATTTTTTTTTCAGAAGTTTTAACAAGTTAATTAGAAATTTGATAAAAACTTTAACATTTACATAAACAAGAAAGTTATATGCTAAATACTTTTAACCACAAAGATGACAATTTGAGGCAATGATTAAGTTTGCGGTTCAAATCAGATTTATATTCTACTCTCTATTAATATTGATGATTTTAATTCGAAACTTTGTTTATTGAGAATCTGCAATATAAACAATGTTAATGAAAAAACTGTAAAATAATTTTTTCAGTTGAATTTTAGCTTTAAAATAACAATAAAAATATTATTTTAAATTTTAAAAAATTAAAATAAAATAAAACTAGTTTTTTTGAATCAATTTTTTTTATATCTGTGATTTCTTCATGTTTATGTTCATAATTGATTGAATAAAAAAAATGGATCTGGATTGCGATCTAGAATCTAGAATTGAACTTCTGACATTGATATTTTTAATTTCGATAATAAAAAATAACTTCAAGCTGAATTTAAATTTTTAATTTTGATTCCGAACCTGAACACCGCCTTATGAATCTGAATTCGATATCTGAATTCCGGATTTGTAAACAATTTTTGAATCTTAGTTCCAGAAAATATGATCCAGAAATGATGATCCAAACTAAAATTAAGTAACATAAAACTGGAAACCAGAATTATTCTAACCAAGCAATTCGGATAGTTTTCCACAAGTATCTGGACCGCGCAAATCAGGAATATTTTCTCCAATATCCGATTATTTAAAAAAATATTAAATAAATTCCATGTAGAAATAAGCTTGGCTTTTGTGTATTAAACCACATCAGTCAATTTTAAATCATGTTTAAAGCTTTCAAAAACTCGTTCAGATTAATTTTGATAAAATTTAGTCAAACAATTTGGACCGAAAATACATAATTAAATGACTCAATTTAATTTTTTTTTTTTTTCAAATAAAGGACAAAAAATAGGGCAAAGTATGGGCGATCTCGCAAGCTAAGTCCAATAGTATTGAAATTAAATATTCGGGATGAAATTTCTATCACCAAGTGCAAATTTAAGACTCGATTGAACACTCAGGGTTTAAAAGGTCATTCATAAAATAAAAGTAAAAGTTAATTAAAAAAACTATAGTTGCATTATTGACCTGGAATAAGATTTCGAGGTTTTGGCTTTAGTTTTGAGTCGAAATTGTTACTCTTGAATCATTTTAGTTGTTGATCAAAATTTGATTGGGAATTTATAGTTTTTAGTTTAGAATAGAACATTTCGCTTGGCATTTTGAAACCACATGGTGGGGAGGGGGTGCACACACATCGGTGAGAAACCTTAAGTTCATTTAGAAAATAGTCTCATATGCTTATGATCTTATTTAATATTGCTCTTTCACATGGGAAAGGAAACACCAATAAGTCACTTAAACGCAACCAATTTATAAATCATAGCTTGCGGGGAATAATAGGCCACCTATGTTTTGGTGTTTTCATAGATGTCCAAAACTTTAAATACATTTATCCTATCTGTAAAGTCTTCTTATGCCAGATGGATATTGATGAAAAATATTCTGTCGATTTTATTCAATGCGGTAGAGACGAACATAAATCTTATATAAGGGATTTTGCCAAAACATTCGTGAGCTAGATTTTTAATAATATTCTATCATATAAATCTCTCTTTTTTATTTCCTCTCCCGAAATTGCTTTAAGTTGACTAATGAAATTATGAAAAATCAGTTTTAGGTCAACTCTTAAATTTTGCATGATATTTGGTCAATTCGGATTTAGCTGCCCACAAATCCTCATCATTTTTCAGAATAAAAAAAAACATTTTTTGAACATTCAGAACTCGAAGAAAATAATTTATCGCAACATTTTAAAAATTGTTCCTTGACCAAGCAGAAGACCGTTTAAGGGACAACTATAAGGGGTTGCTTAATAACGCTCAAGTTCTTTCGGGAATTTGCCTCGATTCGTTCCAGGGAATCTGTAAAGAAAACATTTTTTTAACTTGAACAATTGGAGACCGAATGTTCTACAAATTATTCGCTAAAATCGGTTAAAACTGCAAGATAAATCGTTTTGAATCAGCTATTTTGCTGATATCGCAATTTGAAACATGAAATTTTCTGTTAAAAAGACAGTCCACTGCGACTTAATTGTGTTGCACACTCTAAAAACTAATACTACACAGGGGAACAGAGTTTTTGGTGCTGATTTTGAATCAATTTATTATTCTACATTAATGGATCTAGATCTTGCCTGGATGTTCTTGTTTCAGAAATACAACGTTGAGAAAAAATAATTTCAACAAGATTTTAAATTTGGAATTGATTTGATATTACATGGCCGTAGGAACGGGGGGGGGGGGGGGGGGTTTGGGGTTTAAACCCCCCCATGAAGATCCAAAAATACCAAGTGAATTTTTTTTTGCTAAACAAAGAATTTGAAATTTCTAATCAAATTTTGTTGAACAACCAAAATCATTCAAGAGTAACAATAGTACAATATCTAATAAGTACCCAGTTAATTGTTGTTGATTTTCAGTTTGGATCATCATTGGTATAGAATCACCCAAAATCATATTGAAACCATAAATTCAGAATCAAATAAAAGATTTCTGGTTAAGGGTTTTGATACAAATTTCGCTTTTGGTTTCAAATTTGTAAGATTTTTTATCTGGAATTTAGATTAAGGTTTTGAATTTGAGTTCAAAATTAAGAATTAAGACTTGGAACTAAAATCCAAGGTTTGTATTCGGATTTAGGTCAAATTTAAGTTTTATAATCAATTTAAAAATATCAATGTTTAAATTAAGTTTAGGATTCCAATTGAACGAGATCGCAGATTCATAATTTTTATTCTTGATTCAAAATAAAATTTTTTTTTTGGAATTGTTTCAAAGAAGTTGATTTTTGAATAGTCTAGATTTAAATTTTGAAAACTGGACAGGATTAAAGGAATGAAATATAAAATAATAAATGATTATTTTTAGACTTTTTTTTATCGTCTCCGGTAAAAATTCAGCTGGAAATTTTATTTAACATTTTTTTCATTTATTTCTTAAAAATCAAAGGTCGTATCTAAAATCTTATACTTTATTCGGTGTACAAGAGAAGAAAATAAACCTTATTTGAACAGTAAACCTTATTTTTTACTTTTATTTCTGATTATTCGATACATTTTCACCCATGCTTAAAATGGTTATGCTTGTGGATCGAAAGAAATAGCTTCCTAATGTAAGTGAGTAAAAATTATATTTTTTCTAAATGAAGCGTTCGAAATCCTTTTTTTTTTGTTTCGATTATAGACGTTTCCACATCATTCAACTTGCGATTTTTCTCAACGACACAGTTTTTTTTTTTTAATTTTCACAGAATTCACAGATGATCTTAATTTGGTACAGATTTTCAAAATTCTAAATTTTCATCATACCTTCGACTTTTTATTTTTGACTCTTATTCATGGAAATTTGAAAAAAAAATTAATGTAAAATGATTTATTTCTATTAAAAAAGTAAGTACTTTCCAATACGTCCGTTGATGTTTCACATGATTTCCTAATGAACTTCATAGGAATAACGTCACGGAAACCGTCACAGAATTTTAGGTTCAAATCACAGAATTCAAGATTTTTTTGTAAAAAAATACAGAATTTTTTTTCCTTGGTTGCACACCAATCATTGAAAAACTTTCTGAAACAACTGTGTTCGATGTTTACTCTTAGGCTTAATCTCACGGAAATCAGCTCAGAAGGCAACTGATTTAACAACTGAACTTCATCACAGGTCCCCATATTTTTTAAATCTTCATAAAAAAATTTCCATCTCCTAATAAGTCCTAAATAAAATAAATAACGTTTAATGCAAAGTAACTTTTACTTGAATAATTTGTATAAAGTACATATACATTTTTTTCACTGGTGTATGCATTGTTCAAGCAAAAATGTAATAGGAAAAAAATTGTCATCAAAACCCCCCCCATGAGCCGGTTCTTCCTACGGCCCTGTGATATTATAGATCTTGACTCATTTACAACTTTGTTGAAGACCGCAAAACAATTCGACTTATTGATTTTTTTAAATATCAAAAATTGAATGCAGATTAAAACTTCTCTTAAATTTTGTCAATATGCCCGTTTTTTGCGGTGTACAAAAAAAAAAATAACTAAATCAAAACTTCCATAACTTTTTTCTTTGAAATCAAATTTACTCGTGATCTCCGAAAATGTTGATTGTTAAACTCTTTATTTTTAAAATATTTGTTATGTTTTAGAGCAGGGATGAGCAAACCGCGGCCCGCGGTCCGCATGTGGCCCGCGAGAACCTCTTGTGCGGCCCGTGAAGCTATTCTCCAATTGAATTAATTTCTCCAAATTTCCTACTAAACATGGTCAGTTATCATAACATGCCATTCAACAGTTTTGACTTAATTAAGGCGTTTTTTAATTAAGTTTATATTTTTCCTAATGTTTCTCAAAGACTTCAAACTTCGGAAAAAGCCAAAGCAAATTAGTAAAAAAAAAAACTAAAGACTGCTAATGAGCACATGCCGAAGATTATTATTTTTTCCACTTCCGTCAAAGATGAAGCTGTATGATAAATTTGCTCAAAATATATTTTGTTTAAAAATATAATTTTTTCGAGTCAAATCAGGTAAAAGGCGCTAATTTCGTGAAACTTCAATTCTGGAAAAAAATTAACCCTTAACAAGTGAAATATGTTTGTTACGAGAAATAATATCTTTTCACATTGAAAATAACGAGTTCAGAAGATTCTCGTAAATCAGCGATACAAATCATATTCCAGTATTTTTTTTCCTACATTACAAATCGCAAAGACTCTTAATATTTTATCATTTTGAGCCGACCACATTTTCAATTTCATTTATACATTCTATAAAACTTGATACATTTTCTTCTGGTTTTGTTTTCAATCGGTTCTTAAATCTCTAGATTGTGCAGTTCATTCTACAGTTTTTCAGTCTTGAATTTTGCATCCCCAGGTGCATGATTTCTCTTCCGGATATTCAGAGTTGTTAGCCAACATTTAAAAAAAAATCAGAATTTATAATCCTATGCCTTTCCTCGTAATATGAAATTATGCTTAGAAAATCTTTTCTAATCGTAAGAAACAATTAACCAATCAAGAATGTGAACTGTAACCAAGGATCTTCGACAAAATTTGTTTAATATTCTGTGAAATTATAGTTTTTCTTGGATATCGACAGCTTTTGCTTATCATCTTATTACGAATTTCATGACAGAAAATATTTCTTTCACCGTTTAATGAAAAAAAATGGGCCTAGATCGCAAATTTTATTTTTAAAACAACGAATCAACGTCCAACTCTGAAAAGACAGCGGTTACAAAAGAAATAAATAACCTTGGAAAAATTCCGTTTTCGAGAAAAAAGTTAATCAAATGATATCTATGTTTAAAAAGACGATGGTATGGAAAAAAACAAATTGGCTATTGAAAAAAAATTATTATTTTAAAATGACTACAAAAACTGGCTTTTATTTAGTGATCTACCTATCAATTTCGGCTGATATTGCCTGTTAAAATTGGTTAAATGATGTAAAATGCATTTTTTTTATTTTTACTTTTTTTTGTAGTTATAAAAATAAATGGTCTTATGTTTTTACGAACTGCTGAATATTTGCAGTGTTATTTGAAATGCGGCCCACCGACCAAAATTAAGAACTCAAATTGGCACGTTAGCTCAAAAGGTTGCTCACCCCTGTTTTAGAGCTTTGCCAAAACAGCGCACCAATTTTAAAAGAATTTTTATCAATTTTCAAAAGTTTTCTAAAAACATCAGTTTTCTTTTATTATGTGTTCTTTTGCTTTTTATCAAGAGCGTACACTTATCCTCAAATCCTAAATTTTTAACATATAACTTCAAGACATGATCTATTTATGTCTTAAACTGCTATACTCTTTGTTCTGGAACGAACGAGCCACTGAACCATCCTAATATGCGAAAAAAGTTCAGTAGCAACATGGCGATGCTGCGCGCATTAACGGATGTAATGCGCGCCAAAATCATTCGGGTTTTCCTCGGGTCTCAGGTTTTCCAAAGGGTCAAGAGAAATTTAGCCCTCGGTTTGGCCTCTTTTCCTATCCAACCACTATTCGACACAGATCACGGACACAGATCACGGTAATACAGTCGTATGCCCGAGCGGCCAAGTCAGAAGCCTTAGTGGCTAGTGTCGGAGGTCCAAAAGAGACCATTTTGTGAGAAGTCCATAATTGTTAAAAGTCTTAGTCTATTGGATAAAATACAGTCCACTAAAGTTGTTGTGATGTTTTGAGAATGAGTGCGTTTTTATTCGGTAAAGAAAATTTGATGCTATCGATCCATGCCATCAGGGGCGATCCTGAACACTCCCTAATCTACCATGTTATTTGATGATCAAAATCGATATCAAGAGAGTTGGCATAGAAGACAAAGATGCTTTCGAATACTCTGAGACTTGCAAGCTAAATAGGCACTAGAATCTAGGTCAGGCAAATAGAAATTCGCTGCAGCATTTTTTTACTTTTTGACAGAAAAATGAGCACTTTTTGAAAAGATTTGTAATCGTTGATGATAAAAATTCGTGCCGGAACCAAACAAAATCAACAAAGCTACTGTTTTATAGATGAGGCATGCTCAGTTTGGATAAACTTGTAAACTTGTTCAATGCAATTTCTCTTAAAGACTTAAAAAAAGTTATAAGAATGATCATTCTAATGGAACAAAATTTGGTACCTGCTCACTGGTCGGTGATTTAATCAGATCAATTTGACATGTGAGCGCATGATTTTGTTTTTTCTTCTGTTCCACCCCTGGACTAGAATTATGATGGTTCAAAATAAAGAAAATAAAAAACAAAACGGAAGTTATGGTTTTATTTTGGACAATAAATTCTGTCCGATCGAAAATTTCAAAAATCGGATGAAATCGATTGGTTTTGCCAAAAATCGGAATTTGGTATTCTTGGATAAAATTTTTCCCAAAAATTGGTATGAATACCAAAAAATCGGTAGGTGTGGCATCTATGATCCCGCATGTGATCTTTCCCATTTTTGATCTCTCTTGTTTCTCTATCCCCACCCACCCATCTGCTCGGGATCTTAGCCAAGCGAGCAAATGGTCGATTGTTTCGGATTTGCCGCAACTTACGGTCAGATAAAGAAGTAATCAGTGCTGCTCAAGGTTGCTCAATACTACTGTTATGAAATCGCTTGGTACATCTTTGTACCTAAAAATTTTCGCGCCGTTGTACTGAAGTGAAGATTGCAGGTTCAAGTCCTGCCGGTGAGCCGTTGTATCTTTTTCGAAAAAAATCGTTATATTTACGGCTTATGTTCTTTCGTTTTTTGATATCTCATGTTTCTCAAAATCTTTCCATCACCTAGGAAAACGAAATATTTAAGCTGTAAAAGTCATATGTTTAAATTTTCATTCAAGTTCGATGCATAGTCACGACAATACCTCAAATACAGTGTACAATTTATAAGGGCGCTCGCTTTTTTCTGATCCCTCTATACTCAACTGGACACCTAATCCGTATGCCAATTTTGATCTCAATACAATGTACAATACCGTTAATATCATAAAAACAATAAACAGCTCATATGGACGACCCCTTTTGCCAATCCTGACTCAAAACTTTACTCCTTAAATCAATAACCCGTCCCTTCAAACTCTTTTGTTTAAATTTTCATCTCAATCCAATGCATTTTTTCTGAAATCATTGAAGAATGTAGGGGAATTGAGGGTAAAAACAGCCATAACTCCATGTTGCAAAGCGTGCGGTGGTTCAAACAGCCTTAATTGGATTCCTCGGAAAACATTGCATAATATAAGTCTCATTTGGTTCAAAATTTTCAAGTCCGTTCACGGTTTTTCTGAACTTTTTGAAAAATGATAGGGAATTGAGGGTAAAACAGCCATAACTCCTGTTTCTGATGCATGCGGTGTGTCAAATAGGTTTCGTTGCATTCCTCGAAAAAAATCTTACATGATACGTTCCATTTGGTTCAAAATTTTCAAGTCCGAACATGCTTTTTCTGAGCTATTTGAAAAATGTAGGGAAATTGAGGGTAAAAAGCCATAACTTCTGTTTCCAATCCGTGCGGTGGTTCAAATAGGCTTTGTTGGATTCCTTGGAAAAAATCACATAGGATACAACCCATTTGGTTCAAAATTTTCAAGTCCGAACATACTTTTTTTCTGAAATCATTGAAAAATGTAGGGGAATTGATGGTAAAAACAGCGATAACTCCATTTTTCAAAGCGTGTGGTGGCTCAAAAAGCCTTTATTGAATTCCTCGGAAAAAATTACACAAGATACGTTTCAAAAGGTTCAAAATTTTCAAGTCCAAACATGCATTTTCTCTACAATTTGAAAAATTCAGGGGAATTGAAGGTAAAACAGCCATAACTTCATTTTTCGAAGTGTGCGGGAGCTCAAACAGCCTTCATTCGATTGCTCGGAATAAAACCACACAAGATACATCCCATTTGGTTCAAAATTTTCAAGTCCGAACCAGCTTTTTTCAGAAATAATTGAAAATATAGGGGAATTGAGGGTAAAACAGCCATAACTCCATTTTCTGAAGCGTGCGGTGGCCAAAACAGCCTTTATTCGATTCCTCAGAAAAAATTACACACGATAGGTCTTTTTTTGTTCAAAATTCTCTGGTTCGAATCAGTGTTGTTCTGGAATGTTTACAAAATATAGGGGAATTAGGGGTTCAAAAGGCACTATATCCCCGTTCGCAAGCTTGTGCGGCGTTTGAAACTATGTCCAATCGATTTTCTGGAAATTTTTACCGAAGAAAAGTTCAATTTCATAGATTTGGGTCAAGTAGGACGAAAGATATTGAATTTCTTCGCGGTTTGTACACTTTTTTCTCCATTGTGCAATGTATGATTACTTCAATATTGCGTCCATGCCAATTATCAGATATCTATGTCTTAAGACGGCTAAGCCTATAGAGGACAAACAAACAAACAACACTGTCTTCAGTAATTAAAGACTTCAAATAAGTAGCCTATGAGAATGAATTACTTATCCTAAGACACAAAACGAATTAAGTTGCGGTACAAACTTCTCACGCATTTTATTTTATCAAACGTGCAGTTTTTATTTTTGTTGTGAAAATGTGGATGACTTTAAAGTACTAGAATCTAAATCTTGGTTATGGTCTCTTAATTGAATCAAACATTTGATCACTTCTTAACGTGAAACTTGAGTTGTTTGCGTAAGAGGTCGAAAACTTCCTTCCGTTTGAAGGCATCGTTAGCCTTCTTCAGTGCCTGCCGACGATTGTGACGCGCTTCCCGTTCCGATTCTTTCAAAACATCCAACGGCAGTTGATCAAGTTTGCTCAAAAGATCCTAAAAATAATTCAAAACAGTAAGTTTATGAACAAATTGGATTTAACGTTATTGATTTTCGAACTTGGACGTATTGATGAATCGAGGAAAGCTTCTCCAGACAGTCTATCTCCACAATCTCCTTCCCGAGTCCCTTGGATTTTCTTATGTAATCGTAAAGTTGTCCCAAAATCGTAATTGTGGTTCTCAAATGTTCACTGGAAAAGAAAAAAAGAAAAATAGTTTCTTTAATGATATTTAATTAAAAGAACTTACTTCCCAACACTTTTCCTCAGCGGCTCCCCAAGTAGTTCATCCACCTGAACCTTCAACGCTTGTTTCTTACGTTGAACCATTTCCATCTTTCGATTGTAGGTGTCCAAAAGATACTGATGGTGGCTTAAAAATCGTGGAAAATCCTCAATCACCCCCTTGTAGTGATAATCGATCCGGGAGAATATCATCAACTTGTGGTTGTACTTTTGAATCACATCGATTGTTCGATGATTGATCTGATTAAGCCCCTTATGGAACAGTTCGTAGTCGGGCTCACAAATCGGTTGCTTTTCCAATTCCGGGAATATTTTCTCCCCGTAGAAACTGGCAATCTCCGTTCCAATATTGTTACCCTCGGTCCGAATGAACAAAGTTTTACAGTTTTTAACTCCATCGGTGACCTAAAATATGCAAACTGATGATATAGCGATAAAAAATTAAGGTAAACCTACCGAAAGAAGTGAACCATCTGGATTTCGATGAAGATGATCATGTTCAAGTCGCCATTGTGGATCCATGAGAAGAAAGTAGTAGTTTCTTGTATGCATAATTTTAGTCCAACGTTCTTCCAGCAACAGAATTTGTTCGGTTATTGTTTGAACTTGTTCTTCCCGTTCTCGCAAAACATTGGCTAGCCGTTTCGTCTCCTGGCGGGCATTTTTCTCCTGATCGGTCATGGCTATGACTTTATCATACGCCTGATCCTTCCAAACCTTGAACATCGGTTTGGTCTGGTTGCAGAAGTCTTTGATCCATTTGGCGAATCGACGCTCCAACATCTGACGTTCTCTCATCTTAAGCAGATTTTCAGCAATATAATACTGAAGGAAGTTGTTCCTTCTTTGCTCCCTCATTTTCAAAATATCAGTCTTGGGACAAAATTTTCTTATCTTTGGACGGTAGCGCAGCTCGTGGATGTAGTAGTTGTCCCATTCGGTGGCCAAGCGGTTGAAGAATTTCGTTTTGAATCCTAGCTGTTCTTCTTCGAAGTCGGGAGCATTGACCTGTAGCCGTTGTCGAATGTTGGAGCGACTTCTCATCAAACTGGTGTAGTACTTGGATCGCTTTTTATCTGGGAAAAAATATATTCATTTCCATACCTCCACTCCGAGATTGTCTCATTATTTCTATCAATTATGATTAATTCATTTGATAAGTATAATATGTATTTTTATTTATACATTTTAATTTTTTGGTTTTTACGGTCTTAGATCTCAATCAAACAACTTTTTATTTAAAACACACAACGTTTCGACCATTTTTTGTGATCTTTCTCCAGGGAACTGGAAGTTTATTTGCCTATAATTAATTTTGAGCATTGTAAGTGGAGTATTCTAAAATGTGTAAACTTACTTATTGTTAATATCGTTTTTCCAACGGCTAGAACAGCTCTGTGAGGGGTGTTGTTGTTTTTTACATTTTCTATCATATTTATAAAAATACCATCTTACAATTTTAACCAGAAAGAAAAGATTCTTATTCATCCAATTTCCTATGGTCGCACTTTAACTTTTTTAAACTTTGGATATTGTGTTATGTGTAAAATTTCCAGTTCCCTTGAGAAAGATCGCAAAAAATGGTCGAAACGTTGAGAATTACAAATAAAAAGTTGTTTCATTGTGATCGAAGACCACGGTGTGTTTCGTAGGACTTAAAGAAAAAATTACAGTAACGCAAATTTTTGCATGGGCAGAAAGTATAGCTTTTTCTGGTTCATTTTCACCAAAAATTAAAATATTTGGTCGGTGACCCCCCATACAAAATATTTTTTTGAAAATTTTCTATTTGGATTCTTCAAAAAATAAATATATTTTAAATGTTTTATTATTTCAGAGGTGCTAATTATATTAAATATAACTTTCAATACTTTTCAATTGAACTGATAACTCAAAATTATAATCGATAACTTTGAAAATTTTTCCAATTGTTTTAAATCTAGTTATAGAGCTGTTTAAACGTAAAAATTGCTTGAAAAGTATCTTCTAATCCTTGAATTGTAATAATGGCTGGCTAATCCTGTCAGCAGTCTGAGAGGGTAAAATTTTCTGAAATTATTTGAATTATCTGGAATAATTTGAATCCATTATTTTTGGAGTTTCTGATTGTGGAAAGTCTTGAGGAAATTTTTATTTTTAAAAAAACTCAATGATTAAGAAAATCAGTTAACATTAGGATGCGCTATAATTTTCTGTGATAACGCTTTTCGTGATGCTAGAGTAGAAACAATTGTCTTAATTTAAGCTTTTAGAAAATTAAGAAAAACATTTTTCAAAAATAAACGATCGATTAAGAACAATTTTTGATAATAAATTAGTTTTTACCCGATCAGAAAAGAAAAACTAAATTATATCAAGATGAGATATTTTGATATTCAATTTTTTCCTATCCGGATGAGTTATAATTTAGTACTCGTAGGATGTTAAAATATCTCAAATTATATCAAAAAGTCCATGCAACCATAACTAATTCATATCAGCCGTTGTTATAATTTAAACAAAATTATAACTCATCCAGATAGGATATATAAACTAAAAATCTTATAGGACTCCCGATCAGAAGCGAAAAACAAAACTATATCTAGATGAGATATTTTGATACTAATTTTTTTCTATCTAAATGAGTTATAATTCAGTACTCGTAGGATGTTAAAATATCTCAAATTATATTAAAAAATCTATACGATCATAGCTAAATTATATCAGTTTTTGATATGCTCCTATCAAGATTATATCTGGTTCTGATAGCATAGTATGATATTAGGCAGAACAAATCCTATCAAAATTATAACTTATCAAGATATGAATGCGTCGAGAAAAATTTCTCGAGGAATCCCGATCAGGAGAGCATATCAAAATTATTACTCAAACCTATCTCACCAAGATATTTACATCTGATACAGTTATAATTAAGAACTCAAAATTTTTGGTTTTAAGTATCTCCAATCTGAATTATATCTTATTCTGATTGACAGACTTGAATAGAATTGAGCTCATTTTCAATGATGAGGATTTTTTTTCGAATTGTCTTAAAATTAAATGATCATATCTTATTTTGATATACGTACAACTTTTTATGAAACACGGACATCGAAGTCAACGGCCCAAACCGTACAATCATGAGTTTCGCTCAACAGATCCATTAATTGAATCCTATTTTTGAGAAACCAAAAATGGATAATGGTTTTAACCAATAATGTGATTTATCGACATTCCACTAGAAAATTTTCTCGCAGCATTCATATCTTGATAAGTTATAATTTTGATAGGATTTGTTCTGCCTAATATCAAACTATGCTATCTGAACGAGATATAATCTTGATAGGAGTATATCAAAAACTGATATAATTTAGCTATGATCGTATAGATTTTTGATATAATTTGAGATATTTTAACATCCTACGAGTACTGAATTATAACTCATTTAGATAGAAAAAAAATAGTATCAAAATATCTCATTTTGATATAATTTTGTTTTTCCCTTCTGATCGGGATGTCAGTAACCCACACTATTTGTTAAAATCATGCTCCATTTTTTGAATCCCTAAAATTTTATTCAATTTTAGAAATCTGTTGAGCGAAAATCATTGAAGTACGGTTTGGGCCGTTGACTTCGATGTCCGTGTTTCATGGAAAGTCATATGCATATCAAAATAAGATACGGTTACAATATATTATAACAATTTGAAACAAATTCTTTATCGTTCAATCCGTTTCAAAAATGCCAATCAAAATAAGATATAACCAAGACTCAAGAAACTAAGAGTCGAAAAATATGAGAACAATATTCTAACTAAAAAAGATATAAATATCTCGTTGAGATATGTTTAAGTTCTTATTTTGATATGCTCTCCTGATCGGGTATACTTCTCCTGATTTAAATAACTCAAAATTCCATTTGCCCTTCAGACTCAATGCAAATCGCTTCAAAAGTTCAATCTAGCTTAAATTTTGCTTGTTACTATTTTTATCATTTTCTAGCCCAATTTTTGTAACCCTGCTGTACTTTGTGATTCTTCCATTTTATTCAAAGGGCATTACTATCAAGGTTAAAGAATCTTAGCTTCCACGGTTTTCAACCTACGATATTATTTAAATAATCTCTTAAATTTTATGTTTAGAATTAAATTTTATTGTTTTTTTTTTTTTTTTGGGAAATAATTCTATTTAATGGATGAATCTAGTCTAAAACTCTGATGAATTTGAATTTTTTTTTTCAAAAAAATACATTTAAATCTTTTTGTGGATCATAACTTTACAAAAATCAACAGTTATGTTGGCAAACTTATTATACTTATTTTAGTTTTTCTACTGTTCACTGAAGTTTTTCTTTATTTTTAAAAAGAATCTTAATTAAGCTTTAATGTTCCAGTAAAACAATCATCACTTCTAAAATTTCATACCAATTACGGTAAAAACTATAGAAATCATTGTTTTGAAGAAACTAAGAAATCCATAAAAACAAAATGCTTCTATGAATAATTGGTATCCCTCACTCCTTCAAAGAGGTGGATTAAAAGGGGGAGAAGAGGTCTCTCTTACAATTTTCAGTATAACTGGAGAGTTGATCGATCAAATTGAACCATATTTGGCATGTGAGGGTATTTGGAAACGAGAAATGTTTCTATTATAAATTGAGGCGCCATCTTTTTTAGCGGAAAGATATAAAGGGGGAAAGGGGTGCTTCCATACAATTTTTTTGCATAACTCGAGAATTAATCGAGCAAATGAAACCAAATTCAACCAAACCAAAAAGTATTTGAGTATGAAAAATAATTTTTTTCTATTTGAAAAAATTCCTTTCTTGCAGTAAATTAAAAGAATTGGGAATATAAGAAGGGAAGAGGAGACTTACATTTAACTTTTTTTTTACAAAATCCGAGAAATCGACAATACTTAACATGGAAAATAATTTTGGTATGATTCTATGATTATCTGACACACTTTCAGTGAGTAGGTACAAAGGAGGAGGGAGGTGAACCCAATACAATTTTGTTAGCATAAGTTCTCAATTTATGCTAACGAAGCCAACAAATGGAAACAAATATGACATGGAAAAGTACTTGGTTACGAGCTATGTTTCTACGATTGTTATAGACCCTTACGCTTTACAGTGTAGAGAGGAGAAGAAAGGAGGACATTGTTTACATTTTGTTGTAAAGCTTAAAAACTATATTTAATATAAGAGAATTTTTGGGAACGAAAAAAATGGGTATGATTATTAAAGATCACGACCTCCATTCAGCAGGAGGTGAGGGGAGGACAGAGGAGGGGGCTCTCGTATCAGTTTTTTAGCATAAATCCAGAACATATCAAGCAAAAACAACCATATTTTAAAAGTAAGATTGTTTGCGTATGATTAATTTGAAACCCTCCAGACAGATTAACATTATTAGATCTTTAACACAAATTAGAGCAAGATTCAAAATATTAGTTTAAGTTATCTTTGTGTTGCAATTCGAAGCTCCAGCTGCAGCTCTCATTTGATAGCGGTTGCTTATGAATTATGTTATATTTTGATTTAAAATAATGCCAACAAACCAATTAAAATTAAATAATTTTTGAAAATATAATTTGATTTTGAAAGGTGTAGCAAAGCACACCGGGTCAGCTAGTAACTGTATAAAAACTTTGGAACATTTTTAACTGACATTAAAATGTTTCTATTGATTCATTATTTGAAAAAAAAAAGCTGACGTTTCCTGGTTTTTTAAAGAACAATTTAAAAAAATATCAGTTCCTCTGAAAATTTGCCACATTATAGAAGAAACTATCCCCAAGCTACCGCACTTCAATCGATCGAATCGATTAAAGTAATCGATCTTTTCATTGAAGATTTGCGAACAAAATACACGAGCAAAATTTTAAAGTTTTCACTTAAAAGTTTTCCAAATAACCTTGAAATTTTTCATTTTTGTGCTAAGATGTGTTGAGAATCTTTAAAAATAAATAATAACTATTAAGCCGCAGACCGTGGCCTAGAGTCTTCTAAGCCAGAGGTCATGAGATCGAGTCTCGATCACGACACACATAGCTCTCTTTCTGTGGGTTGGTGGTGTTAGCATTAGTAAAATGCTAGCCATTATATCCTTGAAAGATGTACGCATAGTCTTAAGTAGAATTTAGATCTCTTCAAAGAAACATGAAGTTTCCCTGAGATCCTATATGTGTGTGTTCGTTTAAAAAAAAAAACTTAAAACATTTTGAAAAAAATGAATTTCAATCTAAAATAACAGCGAAAATATTGAATTTAAAAAAAATTTATTAAAATAAGCTAGAAAAATTCAACCAAAATGAAAAGTTAAATGAAGTGTAATTTCTCCTCTATGGAAACGAACTTTTAATTAAAATCAGCCCTAGTAACTCGTATTAGGCCAACTTGCATAAAAATGTTGTTTATGGTTTTTTATGGCATTTTTTGAGCAGCTAGTTCTATAAATGCTTTATTATAGTCATGAGAAATGCTTGAATTATTGATTCGACCGTTTGTTTCAGGTAGTTCTGAAAACGCTTATCAACCTTTTACTGAATAAAATGTTTGAGTTTTTTAAAAGAATTTTGAAAGCTCTATTCAAACTCCGAAAGAGAAATTAGCGCCAATTTGGCGGATTTAGCTGATTTGATATTATTTGAACTTGGTAACGTTTGTGCCACTGCGACACTGGAATATCAGTGGACAAAATCTGACCTAAGCATTACAGAATCATCATGACTCTAAACAACAAACTAAAATAACAAAAAAAAAAAAAAAAATTTTTGTCAGGTATTTATATGAAATTTCCCGGACCGGACACGTACTGAAAAAATTCTGGCAACTTTACTCTGAAGCTGTTCAAGTCAAGGTAGGAAAAAATTGAATTGGAATGGTGACATAATTTAACAGATTTTGGCATCTTTAGAAAACAAATAATTTTTGACAACTTTTCAAAGTAGCCGTTTTTTGAACTTTTTATCAATCAATTTCAAGAGGAAGAATGACCAAGATGGTTAATATCCTCTATAAATAAACAAAATCCAAAACCATTACAATCAATCAATTTTTTTGCACCTAGATTTGGCTTTTCACTAGATTGTGAGTATGTTTTCGCAAGGTTTTTACAATAAAACTATATTCACAAAAAAGGCAATTTCATACCGGAGAGTTTTAGCGGAAAAGATGTTTGCCATCCTTTGACCGCTCGCGGAATGAATAGGTATACCAAATGCGTAATTTGAAAACAACAATACTTAGAAAAATGATAATAATGAAAAAATACTTGCATTTTGGAAATAAAAAAATGCCCTGATGTTTACCCGGCTAACATGAAATCGTAATAGAAATGATAATCCAAATCGACTAGTAAGACATTTTCAATAACCATCGTAAACACGTTGGTATTGAGAGATATTCTATCATTCATTTACGAGAAGTTTGCGCAAAAAAAGTGGAATCGGATAGCAGTTTAGTCAATTCGTAAATATGTCTCCAAAAAGATGAGAATATGCTAATTCGACAGTTACGATTTGAGTAAACTGATTTACGATAAATGAATGGTCCTTCATTTGACATTCTATCTGGTCTCTTCCTTTGAACGGTTCGCAAAAAGAAAATCTCACCAATAGAGCTATAGCGTGGATCATCTCAACTAATGATTTGGCATCGTGGTAAGATGTCGGACAGCGAACTCGGAGGACTGGAGTTCAAATCTCGGTCGTAGGTCGTACTTTTGTAGGTAGGTATATGCTATTTTGGTAGTTTAATACAATCTTTTGATCTGGTATATTTGCTTGCATAATTCTGTTGTTCCTGCTTTATACTGCCCCTATTCGCATATGAGTCCCATGTGCATTTTCATCGTTTTTGAGTTATCGATGGAAAACGCTTCTTTGTGCTCCAATTCACATATTAAACAAGTTTTTGTTCGAAGTTTGTTCCCAAAATTTCGAAAAAAAATATGACCTCTGATGTGTCCCATGTGAAAAATATTCGCATATGAGTCCCATGACCAAAATTCAGCGCCAGAGTTTATAATTGAGGGAAAGGATAGATAGAAAATGAAGTGAATCAATAATTTAATGCTTAAAACATTAATTTACATAAAAATTGAACCGAATGATTCCGAAGAAATCCGGTTCTTAGTCACAATAAACATGAATAAGTAACTCTTAACCAGAATTATTTTTTCGATAAAAATCAACCGATGAATCACGCTCAATAGATCAGTCTTCAGTCAGGATGGTTCCTTCGTGGGTAATTTCGACGATCTAATGTGTGATCGGGTGGGTGGTACTTGAAGTGTTGTTTCGGTCACAAAATAACAAAAAAATTTCATTACTTTTTTCTATATGCATAACAATATCTGTTGTGTTTTCGTTTATTACCTTGGAAGATGCTCCCGGAAGCAATCTCCTTCTTTGTCTTGAATCCAGCAAACTTTTGGTCCGTGTTTTCTACGTATCCATAACACACATTGAATTAAATGATGATGATGTCTGCCCAGACAACCATTTGGTGGGTATTTCGAATTTGCAACGCAAATATACGTGCAAATATACGTGTAAACATATCGTATATAATGTAGCAAAACCAGTATATACGTATCATTTTGGAGGCCATATAGGTACATTAGCACACATATTCTTGATTTGGATTGTATTAAATTACGATTTGCACGACTTATCATGCGCATCATTTACGACTACCCTGATTCTTTTTGGAATATACTATGACAATTTACGCTATCATATACATGATTGAGGTTGTAATATACGACATTTTTCGTAACAATATGGATAGTTTGACGACTTATTTGGTCGTCTTTTGCGACTTGAGTGCAGGGCTCTCATTTTCCGTCAGTTGAAAAAAAATATTTTTTTTTTTTGGGATTTTAAACCAATTGGTTTATTCATCCCCAAAAAATAAAAAAAAATAAGATTATTTCAAAGAAATGTGTTTTTTGCTGTTAAATTCAAGTTTATATCGTACACATTTATTATTTGACAGATTGCTGATTTTTTTTCACGTTCATGAATTTATTGTTAGCGCCTGGACTTGATTCCCTGACGATTCGATCAGCAGCTCATGATGGTTCCTCGACGCTATCTGGAATATATAAATTCAAGGGGATTTGCTTCAAAGGTATTAAACCAAAAGCAAATCGTATATTTCTATAACTTAAATCTTTTAAATCGTAGAACACGTCATCGATGATCTAAAAATAGACCAACATTTTGAAGCCTCCTTTAATACGATTCCAATCATCGATGTCCCATTACCATAAACGATTTTATTGAACCTTTTTGTATTCTTTTACGATTGCCAGCAAATACGTTTTACGAAAATTCGGCATGCGAATTAATTTGCAAAGGTATACGATTGCATGCACATTATTACGAATCAATGCAGTTATATACGTTTTTTATTTCGAATTATTTTATGCATAGCACGACCAAATTTCTCAATCACGGCTGATCACCGTATATCGGTCGTTCCACGGATTTTTTGCGAATTGTCGTACACAAAGATCGAGTTCATATGTACATAAATACTTCTTGTCGTAATAAAATCATGCAATGCTTTAAAATACGGTAAAGAATATGCATGGACCGCACATTGTAGGTGCAGATATACGAAAATGAGTATAAATAACATTCTATACGATGTAATCTGTAAAAGAAAATACGACTTCTGGTTGTCTGGGTGATAAATTCGTAGCAATTTCACACGAATGAAAACAATGTTTTGGAAAAACACTGGAAAACACATCCCACTTGGCGAAAAAAACCTTTATTGAAATCAGGTTAAAATCAAGATCTTTCGAGAATTTTCTTCTGTCATCAAAAAGAATGTTAAACAAATGAATAAAATTATGTTAGAAAAGGACTTTCCACTTGTTGATAACTTTTGCACCAGAGACTAATTTGCGAATAATCTCTGTTCGAGGGTTAAGAACATTCGCATATGGGTCACATAAATGTTTTATTGAAATTTCTCCGTAATTATTAGTTAGTATTAGAGCAAAAGTAAACAAAAATATTCTTTGAGGTGATTTCAATCCGAATTATTGATAGATTTTGCCAACAAATGATGCATACGATTGTTTTTATGAAAACAAGTTTCAAACTTCACAAGCGTTTTTCTCGGTTGGCAGTTTTTACACATGGGACTCATATGCGAATAGGGGCAGTATACCTTCATAAATGTTTGCTGGGTAATTTTCGAAAAAATAGTTATAGTATGCGTAATCATCATTTAATGTTGAAATCCCGTCATTTGACCACTTCCGGTACGTTTGGTGGTAAAAACATGCATTTATCAAAAGAAATTTCAAGTGTTTCATACCGCGGAAGATAAGAAATAAGAAATAGGATTAGTTTTTTTTGTGTTAACTTTTATCAGAAAAAAGCAATATTTCGTGAAAAAACGATATTTCTCTATAAAATCCCCGAGAAATAAATCTAAAAAAATATATCATTCAAATATTTCACTGATATGGTTGAAAAAAACAAATCACAATTCTCTGATTTTACTCCACCTTATTACCAAAAAGTTCACTATAGTACTTACACAATTTCAAATTTTTTGCCTTGTCATGAAACTCTGGATCAATATAAAACGATCCCATGAGTCCATCACTTCGGGTAAGACTTTTGATACGTTGTCCTGGAAAACGCAATTCAGCTTTTTCAGAAGGTTCACTCGGCTCTTCCGGAGTTTTCAGTTTCTGCATCCTGGATCGAGAGCGGGATGTTTCCGAAATCTTATCATCCAGCGCAGATTCTATTTTCTTAAAATCCTGAAACGTTGTCATACGTTGTTGAAGACTTTCATCGTACATACGCCGGTATTCGAGAGATTTTTCTTCAATAAACTCATAGTAGCGCTGTTTTCGTTCCGAAAGTTTAGTTGAATCTCTAGTTGAAGCTTTTTTGGAAACTTTCCGAGTGGAATCCTCTGAATCACCTGACTCAGAACCATATCCACGCTTAGAAGAGGATTTCTTCTTTGATTTCAGATTTTCCTCGGATCGATCGTACAGCAGCATGGTGATCCGTTTCAGACGATCTTTTTTCAACCAGCGACTTCGGAGTCGATCTTTGCGACGTCTTTTCTCGGTGCGAACCCTGGGAATTCTGAAATAAGGTGTTCTGATAAAGGAAAGAATTTTCACTTCCTCCAACTTATCGTCATCATCGGAGGATTCGTCACTGCTTCTTGGGCACAACGGAATTCTCATGTGAGCCAGTCGAGTATTGACTACATTGCGTTCTCCTGCTTTCATCGAATCTATCTCTTGGTAAGATCGTACCAATAAACTTTGTGGAATGCCGAATTTAGTTTCATTTTCGAGTAATGGATCAAGTCGAGGAAGCTGAGTGAATGGTCCATACATAAATCCTTCCAAGTGGGGAATTTTCGATGCGTTACGAACTTTCGTAACACGCTTTCCTTCATTGGAAATAAAATCATAAGACCTCGTATCGACCGAAGAACATAGTTCCGATTCGAGATTATCCCTTTCTCGTTTCATCATTTCTATGTTATTTCGATTTTTAAAATTGAATCTTTCCCGTGTAGCCCAATCACGAAAAGTCGTCCCAAATGAGGCACTTGGACATTGGTCGTCCAACAGTCTCCGATCCAATTTTTCAATCATATCCTTGTAGTCGTCATTTGACATTTTGTTACGATTGCTAGCCATAAATTGTTCCTCCGATTGTTCCGATGGAGTCGAACGTTCCAAGTTCCCCGCAATTTGCAGCTCGTCCGTTATTTTATCGATAAACTTCCTAACGTTCCCAGCTGGCTTTCGATTTCTACCGGCTGCTCCATGCCGCACCATATTCACATTCCTCAAATCCTCCGTCAACGTTTCCAGCATTCGATTGGAGGTTCGCATTTTCATCAACTTTTGAACCGTCGAGACACGCTGCGGATGCACTTTGGAACGGAAGTTGGGCTTCTTGTTGCCCAAACCTCCGAGGAAGTTAACCTCATTTGGTGGCCGATTATAGGGATTCTCATAGTTCCGATCGAAGTATGGTTGATTCGAGGAAATCTCTTCCCGATCCCAAACGAAGTTTTTTGTTCCCTAAAATTAATTTGAACGTGAATATGTATTGATTTAAATTGTGATGATTACTACTAACCTGCAGGACCGATTTACGACTGGAAGTCGTAAAATTAGAGGCTATTCTCGTTGAAGTTCCACTTTTGCGGCCGTTCATCCTGGTTTTTTCGCTTGTTTGTTAGTTAGAGGTTTGGATTGGATCGATCGGCTCCTAGTTACCATGTTGATTAGCGATTTCATTCGCTTCTTAAATACTTGCGCATTTGATAGATTTGGAGTTCGCAACAGGTGGTTATTTATGTTTCGTAGCATGTGTATTTGAGAAAACGATACACTATCCCCGAAACATAAATAACAAAGCATGTTATGTTGCTACACAGCCAAAAAAAAATAATTGCAACGTTCAAGTAGATGTGAGCCAACCAACGGATTATTCATGTTTTTCGATGTAATAACACACATCTTTCGCTTTTAATGCATAACAAAAAATATATTTTTTTTACAAATGTTGGATGCATTTTACTATGTCCAAATGATGTAAGAAAACTGACACGTCGCCCTGTGTAATATAACGTCATCAGTTGCATGACCGAAGGAACAGGAGGGGAGGGAGTTGAGTTTTGGGGGTTAAACCCCTCCATTAGGGTCCATCGAAAGCTTGTGAAGTATGCAACTCTACATTCAAAATTTGTAATTCCTACTCATACGTTGATGATGGAGTAAGGTTATTCGATATTAACAATCTTGATTCAGAACTGATGTCAAAAGCTAGAAAACTAATCCCAGGTTCAGAATTCTGCTACAGTTTTTCAAATTATTTTCACTTATTGATAGCGATTTGTTTTTGAATACCACTAAATTTTAAATACACATTTTAGAGATTCTAGTACCATATGATCAAAACCGAAATTGTATTTGTGTTTTCATAATGCTGGTTATGTATCCAGTTTAGGATTCTTGATATCTTGATATCGGTTGGAATCTTCATTTAAAATTGAAATGAAAAGCTGTCTGAAATTGTCATTTAAATTTGGTTTAACATTTCTTTCAAAATATGATTCATGATTTTCGATACTCATACGCATTTTTTTCATTCATTTGATAATTTTCCGAATATGAAAAAAAATTAAAAATCAATCTGATTTTTTGTTTCGTATTCAGATTCGAAGTTCATCAACCTTATTTTTAGGGAAATTTCAAACATTACAAATCTTAAAAATCGTGATACTGATTCATCTTTCGAAACTTTTGTTTCGATCAAGATTTGCAAGTTGGATTAGATTAGAATTACATAATTCAAACCCAAAACATCTGAATTATAATTATGGAATCCTGATTGGGGGCCCTGAAACTGATTTCAATTCTTGGCTCATATACAGTAACGGTTTTATATACATTTCAGAAAACGATTTTGAAATTCCAAAACGGATTGAAACCTCAAATTTGGAATTCAGATTCAAAATTCAGATTCAGAACTATGTATGTTTCAAAATTTAGATTCAGATTCAGCTCTTTAAATGAGGGCCAAAATAAAAATAAAAATATCAAGATGACTATTTAAGTAAGGAATACATATTGCAAGCGATGGCTGGTAGCATTTGTTCGATTTTCAAATTCAACCAAATTCAGTTCGTTTGCACAATCCTGCTGAAAATGACCAACATTAAGTAGAATTTGAACTAATTCTGCAAGTTTAGTCTTCTGAAAAACTTATTAAAAAAAAACATTCACAGGAATTGATTTCTAATAAAAAGTAATAATGTGTTTCTTCTTATCAAAAAATTCATGGAATTCTGTATGTTTTGGCGTAGTGTTCAACATTATTAATAAAGCAGTTTTGTTACGAACCGAATTTCGAACAAAAAACTATTATCGAGTTTGCATACATCTGATTAGAGCAGCAAAATTTCAATCTTTTACATTTACTCTTGAAAATTGGTTTTATTTACGGATTTTTTCATTTCGAAATCGAAGGCTTTGTGAAAAAAAAAACTAATTGTAAGTTCAAATCAGCCTTAATTTTATTTTGTGTTTTTTGTTCTTCAATTCCAAATTCAAGAGGGTTTAATAAATACACAAGGTCACAAAATTCAGATTTTTCTAAGGTACCGTAAACTGGGGGAACTTTGATCAGCGGGGTAACTTTGATCAACATGAATTTTTTGCAGATAATCATCATTAACTAAGTATAAAGTTAAAATATCTGAAAACTGTTTACTTCGTTTGAAAGCCTGTAAATTGAGTTACAAATAAGCTAAATTTGGTTTTTATTAGGAGATTTTTAATGTTACTAAAAATGTAATTTAAAAATCTTAAAATATCTTGATTTTTGAAGGTTCACAAACAAACATCTCTCGTGATCAAATTTAGGCACTTAGGAGCAAATGGGTTACTTATTGTGAAAGTTCAACTTTTTTTATTGGTTTAGGTTTAGTTTAAGTGGTATTTTTATGGTCATTTGATGATAATTTTTGGATGTTGAAAAAAAATTGTCATTTTCCATGAAAAAGTCCGTATAGAAAAAATGGCTACAAACTGTATCGAATGATTAAATTTGAAGAAAAAAGAACATAGGAATAGTGCGTGGACTTAGGGAATTACATGAGGGTAAAATTTCATTTGTTTTTGAGGCCAAAAAATATTGAAAAATGTTTATAATTTTTGCCCCTAAATGTATGCAGCAACATTGTCCACTTTTTGAGTATATTTGTTTTTGAAAGAAAACGTTGAAAATATCAATTTAGTCCAAACAAAAAAATTACAGCTATCGATGTTTTGCGCCTTCTTTGCTAAATGGCATCAAAACAATAAATTTGAAGATGTTGATATACGTAAAAACCATAGTGATCAAACTAACCCCGAAACTCGAAGTCTGGTTTTTTAACAAACATTTAATTATTATCACCAATATAGTTTGAATTAACTGCAATCATTGATCATGTTTAATACTCCTCACCTCAGTAAGTGTTTTAAAGCTTTAAGGTGGTACGAAAAATTAACCCCTTCCAAAATATTCAAAAATGAATGAAAAAAGTTATCAAAGTTCCCCCAGTTTACGGTATATAGAATTTAAGAGCTTTTGGTGTCCTGAAACTTTTGAAAATAAGAAAAACTTACAAAACGTTCTCCAAAACCCCAAAAAAAAAATGTGGCAACTGCGAAAAATGTTGTTAAAAGTTTTCTAATTGTTTTCTTTTTCCATTTCTGTGAAATAATAAATTTCAAACTAACTATTGAAGAAGTTTGAACTTATTTAACTTCTGAACCAATTCGTTTTGCAGACTGCAACAGATTTGTTAAATAAAATATTTGTTTTTTTTTCAAACTTTCTTTAGTAATGTCAGAAATCGAATTTTGATTTTCATAATATTGAAATGTTTTACTAAAACCACATAACTTTTACCGTAAGAGCCGATTGATTGAATTTACATTTAATTTTGAACTTAGAATGAATTTATAGAATTTTTCAATCAAACTTTAACAATTCTGATTTTTTTGTGTTCTTCAACATCTTCTTGAACTATCGCTTCTTGGCCTAAAGGCTAAGATCAAAGTGTAAAAAAAAAACATCTTCTTGAAAGCCTATGAATCTAGGTTTTCAATAAGATAAACTTAGTTTATACCTTTTATCCTTTCCGATTCTCAATATTTAAATTGATGACAACAAAATATTCAAAGTTTTAATATTAAACTATAGTTGCGCTCAAATTTTTTAAAACGTTTTACTAATTTCATTGTTTGTAGTTGTGTTGTTATTTCATCCTTTGGAATCTGTTATGACGTAATGAAAACATATCAAACTTTTGTAGCCTTTAATTATAATAAATAACTTGAAGAATTAGAATATAAATAGTAGGGGAGAATGAGGATACTTGATCCCTGGGGATACTTGATTCCTTAGCTATATCTCGAAACTGGAATGTCTGGAAGATCAAATGTTCTAGAAAAATGTGCCAAAATGAGCAAAATAACAATGCTTGTAGTTTTAAATTTTTTAACAAAATAATTGTTTGAGTAATTGAACTTTGTTTGAAAAATTTCACAAAATGTAACTTGAAGATCTTTTTTCAACACTTTAAAATGTTCCTCACATGGGAAAATTATGAAAAAAATATTTGTTCCAATATATCAATCGTTCAAGCGTAAAATGAACTTCATAATGCAATAATTTCAAAGCAATGGAAAACTCTCAACTTTTTTCAGAAAAAGTTTTCTAAAATGTTGATTATGGGTACAATTGATCCCCCTTCCAAACGGCATATTCTTCTTCTGAATTGATCGTTATGATTGCTGATTACGATATTACTAATATTTATACAAAAACTAATATTTATCAAACAATTGTCTGAAGAAAAGAGCAAAAATAATTATTTTCTCTTAGTTATAAAAAATAGCGCCTTTAAGTATGCAATGTTGTTAGCTTTGAGACATAGTTATAGAATTTTCTTCATATGTCTGCTATAAATAGTGAAATGAGAACAAACATGATCAAAATAGTCAATTAACATTCTATCTTGGGGTTTTGTTTGATTTTAATACAAGGATTAGGGCTTCCTGAATAAAAGATCAAGTCTCCTTCAATAGGGGATCAAATCTCCCCTAACTTCAGAAAAATCGCAATTTTTTTACTCCCACGAAAATGCTTCTGGTCAATCAACGGGTTCAAGTATCGTTCTAATTTTTGGAGCATAGAAACTTGAAGTTACAAGCTGTATGAAAATGTAAAAGACGGCGAGTTGCTAAATTTTTCCAAAAAGATATGGTGAAAATAAGAAAAGGGGATCAAGTATCCCCACTCTCCCCTAATCTCACCTCTCACTTTGAACTCTGGGATTCTTGAAATAAAATTTGTTATTTTCTTTTTTATCAAATTCAATCATCGTCTATGTGGTTTTTGTAAATTCTCTTCAGTTCAAAATGGATAGTTTTTCCTTATCGAAAATTAAAACTTTAATTTTGATTAAAATGTCATTCCAAACTCACAATGAAACAGAAGAATTTTTCAATAAACCTTTGAGCAGAAAATGAAGAAAAGAAATGTTATGAAATTAAATTGGGTAATAATCTGTGAACAATTTTGTACAAAGTTTTCTATTTGTTTACTTTTACCAATTCTGTAAACAATAGATTTTGAACCATGTTTCAAAAAAACATAAATTTAATTAAATTCAGAATCAAAAAGATTTGCTGGCTACCAAAAATTTGTAATATGAAATAATTTTTTCTTTCAAAAATATTTTAATAATGCCAGGAAACAAATTTTTATTTTTATAATCTTCAAAAGTTTTTTTCAAGACAACATAACTTTTAACGATAAAGCTGATAAATTGATTTTACATTTTATTTTTAATTCCAAATTAATTTACGGAATTTTTAAATCAAACAAATGAAATTTTTCGAAATATTTTGAACAAGTTTTTCTTTGATTTTACTCCTGAATTTTTGTGTTTTGCAAACATCTTCTTGGAAGCCATGAAATCTTGGTTTTTAATAAGAAAAAAATAGCTTATACACTGCCAGCCAAAAGTTTGGGATCACCCACTAAAAAACATGCAAATTTTGATCGTTCATATCTCAGCGGTCTTAGGACATATTGCAAATCTTCTGATCTCATTTGAAAGATAATGAGCAATAGCTATTTCGGAGGTATTTTGCCTAAATATAATGTTTTAGTTTTGAACTTAAAACTTAACCTAAAGTTATAAGATTTTCATAAAATCGTACTTAATATTCAAAGCCGATCATCTCGGGATAGGGTGGACCAAATCTCAAAATTTGAGTGGCATTAGAATTCTTGTTGTTTACTTCTCAAAACACAATAAAAAATTTTGTGAAAAAATTCAAGAATGTACTTTTAATTAATAAAATAGACACTTGAGTTATCGTCCAAAAGTATGGGATCACCCCTTTGTATGGTGAGTTTTAACCTTTCCGGGACCGAGTATTTCAATTGAAAGCGACAAAATATTCAAAGCTTGAAATTTATAAACGTTTCACTTATTTTGATTGTTTGTTATTGTGTTGTTAGTTCATCTTTTGGAATCTCTTATGACGTAATGAAAAATTATCAAACATTTGGAGCCTTTCATTCTGATGACTGGAAGAACTTGAACATAAAAATTATTTAATCTCTGACTTTGATTTCTGGTATTCTTGGAATAAAATTTCATATTTTCGTTTTTATCTAGTTCTATTCAATCATCATCTATGGGTAAGGTTGCCCGGTTTTATCCGGATTTGCCCGGATATTTAAAACAAAATTTGACAAAAGTCCGGTCCGGCCCGGATGGCCTTTTTTCCTTTAAAACAAGCCCGAATTTTTGCCGGATATATTCACTTTATTTTCCAAAACATAAAAAAGCAAATTGTGTTGTAAAATTTTCATTTTTGCGTCCAAAACGAAATGAAATTTTTTTGAAAGCCTAAAAGACGATTAAGAAACTGCTGATGAACAAACAAAATTTTTTCAACTTTTTTGCATGATTTGTGTTGAGTAGTTTCAGGGTTTCAACCAAATTTGCCCGGATATTACCCGGATTTTTGTCAAAATTTTTGTAACATATACCCGGATTTTTTCCAGGTTTTTAGATAAAAAAGCATGGATTTGTCCGGCCCGTCTACGTGCTGGAAAAATTCTGGCAAGACTATTTTTATTGTTTTCAAACATACAGGGAACGAATTTTTAGCTTGTTCAAATGCATAATCATTATTGCAATTATTGCAAAAATATAAATCAGTTAATGTGAAATCAAAATTCAATCGCATAATGCACAATAACTAAATTACTGGAAAATTTTTAAGCAGTTTATATGGATGTTCTTGTTTCTGTCCTTTGATTCTGAATGATATTTTTTTGGACATTATGCTACACCGACGCTAAAATGGAAAAATTACCACCGACTGGTACATGAAACCAATCGCGTCTGGTAGATTTTTGAACTTCTGTCTGTTCCTTCCATCCACTTCATCAGAAGCTGAACGTTGCAACCAATTTTGCCAAACGCAGAAAACTGCGAATGTACTACGATGTACTACGAATGATGTACTACGAGAAAATTAAAGCAACGAATCTCACAACACAGGACTCAAACTAACGAACTCAAACGCCTTTGAAATATCGGATACACAAAACAGGACTACGCAATACAACAACTTTGTCAACAAACAGTGACAACGAGAACAAATTACTGATCCTGGAGAGCTGCCATATAAAAACAACAAAGCACGCAATAAACCTAAAAAAAGACACCGAAAACATACACTCAACATATGCAAACTTTTTTAAAACACTTCAACACACAAAAAGAAAATTAAACTCAAAACAAAAAAACACCAACACAGAAACAGGAATCCAACAACAACCTGTAAACAATAGCATACACTAGCTGAACCAGATCAAAGTAAAACAAACAGTGGAAAGTGGTGACTGTGAAAAATCGAAAACAGTGAAAATTTAGTCCAAATATAGGAGGAAGTACTTATTTTCAGTCAGATAGCACTACATAACACTAAAATCAAAAATTAATCACACAAATTATTGTAACAGAACAAATGACAGCTTAATCTGATCAGCTGAATCAAACCTGACAAGAAATACGACACATTTTAGGTAAGAATCAGATAATCTCGTGAATATTTTTTTTGATAATTTAGTTTACACACAATAAATTTTGCAGTCCCTGATGACGATCCTATATGGTTTGAAACGTCGGAACATTAAATAAATAGTCGTTTTCACTATTTAAAAAGACTGAAAGCCGAAAATCACATCTCGAAGTCCTTTGATTCAGAATTTGAAATCAGGAATCGATTGTTCATTTTGTAAAGCTCCCGTGCATGAATTTCCGTCTCGATTTGATGCATAGTAAGGTAATTATTGCCGAAACATTGAATAATTAATAGGAATGACCCTTTTTGCTGAACCCGGCCCAAAATTTAGACTTCTAAAATCAATTGCTCGTGCTGTGAAACTCCCATGCACTTATTTTTATCACAATCCGATGTATAATCATGACAATATCGCGATAACAGTAAATATTGCATACAAATGACCCCTGTTTCCAATCCCTGATCCTAAATTGGGGACTTGAAATCAATTGTCCGTCTTTCAAACCTCCCGTGTACAAAATTTAATCTCAATCTGAATCGTAATCACTACAATATAACAAAAACAGTATACAATTAATATGAACGACCCCTTGCCGATCTCCGATCCAAAATTTGACACCTGAAATCAATTACCCGTCCCGTTACTTTAAAGTTTTCATCTCAATCCAATCTGTATTAGTAACAATATCGCGAAGATAGTGAAAAATTCATATGGACGACCCCTTTGGTTGAACCCTTACTTAAAATAAGATAATTTAAATAAATTGCAAGTTCTTCAAAACACCCATGTGCATGTTTTCAACTCCATGCATAATCACGACGATACCGCGAAATTGGAGAACAACTAACATGGACGACCCCTTTTTCGACCACGATCCAAAACTTGATACATGTAATCAATAAAGTTTACTGTAAGACCCCTTTTACCGACCCCTAACTCAAAATTTTATACCTGGAAGCTATAGAACATCCCTCAAAACGCCTATGTGGATATTTTCATCTCATTACAATGTAGAATAACGTCAATATTACAAAAAACATGTTTGATATGGTTGATATGGACGACCCCTTTTGACCGATCCCTGATCCTAAATTTGAAACCTGGAATTGATTGCTCGTCCCTCAAACACCCATGTGCAAATTTTCATCTCAATCCGATGTATAATAACGTCAATATTGCTAAAACAACATTTGTGTTGTATGGACGGCTCCCTTCAAAAAGGGTCATCCGAAAATCTAAAAACATTTTTCATCATTCCTGGTCCTAATGAGTATACATGCCAAATTTCAGCTCTCTAGCTCTTAAGGCGGCTGAGCCTATTGAAGACAAACATACAAACAAACAAACAAACGGAAATTACTTTTTATTTATATAGATGTAGATTAAAATTACATTCGAAAATATTGACTCTAAATTTACAGTTCAGAATGAGTATAATTATTTGAACTCATTTTTTCGAAAGTATTTACTTTAAATTTCTAGTTCAGAATTATAATTTAAAATAAGAATTTTGAATAATTTATTAACAACTTACCAGAAATGGCATTAATTGGAAGCTTTAAACCTTACTTGTTTCGAATCGTATCAGTAAAGTTTACTATTTTTCGTTTTTGTGATGATCATGTGAAATAAAATAGTTAAAAAATGAACTATATTTTGTATTTTTGGTATCGATATTATTCCAGCTAAATTTTAATTTCGTCATGCCCCCTCCCCCTCATGGACGGGTCCTTCGCACGGGCCCGATTAAAACTAAATATAGTGACCACGGTGTCTCTGGAAGAAAACTAAATTTTTCAAAAATTAGCGTAGCTGATTTTTGCACTATTTGAATTCTGGAACTTCCTTTTTGTTTGAGCCCAAAATTGAAATAATCCATCTAGGGGTTTATAGCATTTGATTGTTTTGAAGATTTTTTAACTTTTTAATCAAAGGCAAGTTCATACTAATCACTGTTTAAAACTTGTCTCACCTTTAGCGTTATTCCTACTCGATACGCCAATAACATAATCCAAAAGAAAAATTCTCTAGCTACCACTTTGTAAAAAAACATCAAAGCGAAACCAATTGAGAGAAAAAGTTGTGAAGTCCCATACAGAGTGATAATTATTTCATTTAAAAAATCCTATCACACTTATCATCCACGATTGTACCAAGACCATAAAAAATATCCTGACAACTTTGTAATTGATTGCAGAGTGTTGAAATTTTGAGAATGGTTCAGTTCAATGACAAGAACAATAAAAAAGGCAAGATTTTCTTATTATGTTCCAATAATTTGTAATCATCCAATTAAACAATTGATTTGAGCATATTAGATCCGATATGAAAAGATACACTGTTGCTATCAGAGTCAAGGTAACCAGATTACCGGGTTTTATCCTTGTTTGCCCGTATATTTAATACAAAATTTGAGAGCAGTCCGGTCCTGCCGGGTATTCCGTATTTCATTGAAAAATGCCCAGATTTTTCCCAGATATATTTCACTCAATCGTGTTGTACAAATATTTTATTTATGCCTCCAAAACGAAATTTTTTGAGCAAATTTTTTAAAAATAATCATGAAAGGTTTTTTGGAAGCCTGAAACACGATTTGAAATCTGTCGATGAGATAAGATGGAAAATTTGTTTCTGGTCGACAATTTTGGAATGAAATGCCCATATTTGCCAGGATTTTATATAAAATGGCTCGAATTAGTCCGGCCCGGAGACGTGGCAACCTTAGTCTTAGCACCTACCTGAGAATTTCACTTTTAAAATAAAGCCTCTAAATTGCTATTCGTTATCGAAACCGTCGTTCTAAACGATCATCAATAACGAAAATTTAACACTGATAACAGATCAGGGTTCTAAGAACGTGAAAACCTTCTCTTTGTGCTAATTTAGAAGCGATGTCGTAATCAATGAAAAAGAAAAAAAACTAAAATAATCCAACAACTTTTCGCAACAGTTCAAAAGGTTTCTGTTTTTTGAGTGAATTCCTAACAGAAGTCATTCAAACAAAACCCTAACGAAAGCCAGTTGGAATACATGAAGTAGTTAACCGAGCACGAAAGTTTTAATATGCGCCACGCAAAGACTTCGCAAACGATGTTCGTGTTTGCATTTATAATTCCGTTAATTGAAGCCATTCCAACTGTCCGAAAAAGGCGGTCCCGGAGCATCATGAAGCGTTCAGGCCGGGGTCTCCCTTCAGGTCCCTAAAGAGATCAACGAGTTGTAAAATTGTGCACCTGACGAAAAGTTTAGTACACCCGAAACGAAAAAAAAAATGAATAAAACCATACAAAAAGGTACCCCCAGCCAGCCAGACCAAATCCCTTCTGGATGAATGAGATGGGAAAAAAGAGCCAAAAAAAGGACTATTTACAAGACATACAACACGTACACCAGACACGAACACCGGAGAGACTATCGTCATCAAAACGACTTAATGAAGGTGGAATTTGTTCAGTACAAACTCTGTGTCTGTGTTTGTGCACACTAAATTTGGCACCCCTTTTTTGCTCAACCCACTTGGCTTTCAATTTTCCGACAGATTGCGCCCAACCGAAAGCAGCAGCAGCCCCAAAAAGTGATTCCGAAAAGCCTTTCTGGCTAACGAATCCTTGAAGGCAGAGTCAGGCATCAAACCAAACCAAAACTGGCACAAACTATCGTCGAAGGTTTTGTATAAATAAGAAACTTATCTTCCGTTTTGGGCTGGGCGCAAATTTCCAAGACGCTATTGGAATGGGGCCATCGTCTAAGTCGTTTGTCAAAAGAAAGGCGTGTAAACGAAATAGCACTTTGCTAAATTAATTAGAATCAGCACGCGCACATTCCACAAGGAGGCGCCCCCAAATCTATCGAGCCGTTTTGGGAAGTTTTGGTTGTTGGTTTCGGAGGCCTCGGAATCGTTAACGATTGGAATCAAATCAAACAGACGCTTCCAACCAACCACACCGATTCGTTTTCTTGTGTTAGGATTCCGCAAATCAAGCTGCTGCCACAACTTGGGCTTTTCATCGTTGCCATTTACACATCGTTATTGAGGAAGGGAAGACGGTAAATTAGTAGCGTCATTATGCCTACCTGTGATGGGAGCTCCCGCTTTTCGGTGTATTACATTTGAACGAATTAATGCTGGAGTAAATGACTGCAGAATATTAAGAGGTTTCAATTTTAATGTTAAGTTAGTTGTCCGAATTTGGAATTATTGTTTTTATAGATGTTCAATGAAGATGATTTTCGTATTTTTGTTTAACGGTCCAACTATTTCGTGAAAATTATCAGAAAATGTTCATATATTAGCTCTAGTTTGAATGAAGTTAGCCTTAAAAAAAATTAAACCCAATAAAAAAATAAACATAAACTAAATGATCCAAAATTATTTGGTCAATCATCCTATTGTTTGGGGGTGATATGGTGTAGAAAATGTTTGTGTATACTGTAACATTTCAGAAATTTTATTAAATATCTCATTCTTATACTCGGTTCCTTGATCCGAGCGAATGATTGAAGGTGTACCGTAAACTTATATACAACTTTTAGTAAAGTCTTTGACAATCGTCGAAGCCTGTTTATTTTGAATTGGCTTAACTGTGATATACTTTGACAATTCACATTGAATTGTCAAAGCATAACGATTATCAGAATTAGATTTTGGAAATGGTCCTATCGTATCCATTGCTATGGAATCAAATGCTTTCAATGTAGTAGGTGTATGAATAAAATTTTCATACACCGTGTGTTTGTTATGTTAACACGTAATACAATTTTTAACACAATCATTAATTGAGTTTTTCGTATTCGGCCAATTGTATAATGGTTTAAGATTTCGATATAATCTATTAATGCCAACATGTCCACCCAATGCAGAATCATGATTTTCAGCGATAATTTTATTTATAGTTTCAGCATCTTTTATTATCTTAACATTATTTCCAGATTTTGTAGACTTCGAATTCCTTGTTGTTTAAAATAGTGCACGTTGATGCTTTTGAATATTGTACTTGATAGCGCTAGAGCTACTTTTCCAATGTTCACTTGTTTTGATAAATCTTTTTTTCTTTGGAACATGTTCTTCAAGGAATCATTTATGTTAATTCGGATACTTGATTCTTGTGTCAAATCCTTCTAATAGTTTTTATTAGCTATTTTGTATTTCAACGCGTTTGAGTTATTTGTGTAGCTCCAAATGTAAAGTTTAGTTATGTTGTAGATTTCATTGTTATTTAGTGATTCAATTACATTAAGGTGATCAGTCTCGTTGTCTATTAAATCCACTGTTTCGTTTTGTGTTTTTTGCTCATTCTTCTTTGCCATATCAGTAGTGGTAACCCTAAGTATGGTCATTTTTTTTTTAGTATGTCTGAATCAAGTTGAATTCGTGAGGAAGCATCAGCTCCTACATTCAGTTTACCTTGAACAGATTGAGCGTTAAAGTCAAATTCCTTTAGTTCTAATCTCATGCAAGTTAGCTTAGAACTTGGATTCTCCATCGAAAACAGATAGACAAGAGGTCTATGATCTGTTTTGATTGTAAATTTCCTCCCTAGTAGCTAAGGTCGGAAATGTGATACTGTCCAATAAATATTTAGCTGTCAATTCTTGCTCGATAGTGGACTTGTTAGCTTCACCTCTTGTAAATGCTTTACTTGCAAATGTGATTGGTAAATCAACATTGTCGTAGCTTTGTGCAAGAATGCACTTTTGAAGCATCGGTGGTTAATTTGAATTCTCTTATAAAGTCTGGAAATTTCAGAATTGGATGAGACATAAGTTTACGTTTTAAATTTTCAAAAGATGATTTACGTTCATTATACCAATCAAATTTTGCGATTTTCTTTGTTGTTTGTTTAGCGGATGTGTTTTTTCTGCAAATTTCGGGATGAATCGCCTGTAGTAATTACAGAATACGACAAATCTTCTTATTTCATCAGTGGTTTTAGGTTTAGGGAAATTTTTGATTGCATTGAAATTTGGTGGATCTGGCTGAATGCCATTTTCTGATATATGATGTCCTTAATAGGTTACATCATATTTGAAAAAATACATTTTGAAGGGCTAAGTTTTAAATTGAAATGTCTCAACTCCTTAAACACTGTTTCCAGATTGCTAAAATAATGATTAACAGAACTCTCAATAACAAGGATGTCGTCAATATAAATGTATTACTCGAGAAAGCTGTGTACTGTTTGGAGTTTTCATCCAACTCAATCTGGTGGAAACCAGAAGTAAGGTCAAGAGTCGAAAAATATTTCGCTCTACCAAGATTGTCCAACATTTCATCGATTCGGGGTAGTGCAAATTTTTGTGCAATAATGTTTTTATTCAGTTGGCGGAAATCCACCACAAGTCGACATTTTTTCTCTATTGTTTGACTTCTTTGGTACAATCAATTTAGGAGAATTGAATGGAGAAATCGAAGGTCTAACTATCTTGTCATCAACCATCTTTTGTACTTGTTTATTTACTTCAGATTTATGTGTTTCAGGAATTTGGTAGTTTTTTTTATATATGTAGGGCTGTCTGAATTCAGCCCAAGTGTTTGTTTGTAGAAATTATTTGTTAATAGTGGTTCTTCGTTCATCGCAAAAATATCGTTAAAATTTAAGCAAAGTTCCTGCAACTTCACTCTTATCTCTTCATCTACTATATTTGATACATTGAGTTCCTTTAGTAGTTTTTCATTTCTTGTTTTATCTGGATTACCCTCATGTGAATTAACTAAATAGAATTCTTTAAGAAGTAAAACTTTTGGTTTATATGTTTGAGGCATTGATTCTGTTGTTTTATTCACATTAAGAATATTGATATATTGTATTTCATTATTAACCATGGAATTTCCACCGAATAAACCCGGTTTTATTTGATCAGCAATTATGATGCTGTCTTCTTTTATCTCGGGTATGCGAAATTTCTTGACTACTTGACATCTATGTGGAATAACAAATTGATCTTTGAATTTATCCTCCTTTGGAATTTCAAATGTTTCACTATTTACAGTAAATGTTATATATTACAACATATATCACAACATATATTACAACCATATTCCGATAGGAAATCTCTACCCAAGATTCTATCGTAATCCGGGATAATATTGATCACTTTTTTCAATATTTTTCGATTATTTTTTCTGTTAAGGGAAATGTGGCATGTTTCATATTTTTTGGGGTTAGGGGAGATGAGGGCATAACGAGCACCCAGGGCATAATGAGCACTCCTTTTTCCTACATAAGTACGTATTTTCTTAAACAAATTTTCATAAGGACTTGTTTCGTACTTTCCATAGTTTTAATTTTTCACTAAAAAAGAAATATCCTTCTCATCTTTACAGAAATCTATATATATAAAACGCAATTTCTGTGGGTTTGTTTGTTTGTTTGTTTGTTTGTTTGTTTGTCCTCTATAGACTCAGCCGTTTTAAGAGATAGAGAGCTCAAATTTGGCATGGATGCTCATGAGGACCAGGAATGATGAGAAATGTTTTCAGATTTTCAGATGACCCCTTTTGAAGGGGGTCGTCCATACAAGACAAATATTGTTTTCGCGATATTGACGTTATTTTTTGTCGGATTGTGATGAAAATTTGCACGTGGGAGTTTTGAAAGATGAGCGATCGATTTCAGTTATTGCATTTGGGGTCAGGGGTCGGCAAAAGGGGTCGTCCATATAGACTTTTCAATATTTTTGTGATTTTGACGTTATTATACATCGGATTAAGATGAAAATTTACACACGAGTGTTTTGAGAGGTGAGCAATCGATTCCAGGTATTAAATTCAGGGTCAGGGGTAGGCAAAAGGGGTCGTCCATATCAACTTCTTAATGTTTTTACGATATTGGCGTTATTATGCATTGGATTGAGATGAAAATTTGCGGTCGGGTATTTAAAGGAACGGACAATCGATTCCGGTTATCAAATTTCGTAGACGGGGTCGGCGAAAGGGGTCGTCCATATCAACTGTTCAATGTTTTTGTGGTATTGACTTTATTATGCATTGGATTGAGACGAAAATTTCCATATAGAAGTTTTGAGGAACGCTCAATCGTTTCAGGTTTCAAATCTCGAGTCAATTTTTTTATATATTGGGTGTTATTCTGCGATTCGAGTGACGTGTCTCACAAAATTTCAATTCTTTATCCTGACTCCAGGAAATATCTGAGAGAAGAAACGTTAGTATGAATGAGCTCCAGAAATTGATCACAGAACATTTGAACTAAAAGTCGACACAACGATGTGAAAATTTTCACATCACGTCACGTGACCCTCAGAATAAGCTCCATTGTTTTGAATATATATCGGATTATAATGAAAATTTGCACATGGAAGCTTTACAGCACGTGTAATTGATTTTACGTGTCAAATTCTGACAAAGAATCAGTAAAAGGGTCGCCAATAATATTTTCGATTTTTTTGCAATAACTACGTTGTTAAGCATTATATCGAGGCAAATACGAGAGTTTTGCAGGACGAGAATCGATTCCAGATAACGAACTTTCTATTAGACGACAGAAAAAGGGTTGTTCACATGTACTGTTTAATATTTTTGCAATAATTGTTTTTTTGTGCATGAGATCCAGACGAAAACTCATTCAAGGGTGTTTTACAAAACGGATAATTGATTTTTGAATCCTAATTTTGAATCAGACGACAGAAAAGGGGTAGTTCATAACCTTTATAATATTTTAGACATAATTTCGTTGTTATGCATCCGAATTTTTTATCGTGAAAATGCGTCCCAGTTACCAACCAAATAAAAAAATCATCAGCTTTAAAGCTAAAAGCGAAACAAAGTTCGTACGGGATCAGCTAGTATTAAATAATAACTAGCTAGGTTCTCAAGTGACGAAAATATTATAATTTTTGAGCACCACCAAATAAGCTTTTATGACCTTTAAATCATCTTGATCTGAAATGTACTCACTGCTACATGATCTACACATTGTTTCTCAATTTTCAACATCATAAAATTTTTGATTTTTCACATTAAACAATTTTAAAACGCTTTTTTACTTCAATTTGTTCACTAGAGGCGAACAGAGCACTATCAATGAAGGCATAATGAGCATTTTCTGCCGGGGAATCTAGCAGCGAATTCAACTCGATGAAGTCAACTGAATAATAGAGCTTCAGCTTGGTGTGTTTCATCTGTCGATTTGGCCTATTGGTAAGGTGTCGGAGAGGTAATCAGTAGACTCGATTTCGATTCCTGTTCGAGGAAATTTTTTTTTTTGCACATACCATTCATGATTGATTTTTTTTATTGTTATATATATGTTATACGGCTAATAGCATTAAAGCATCATCCGTCAAACAAAACACCAGAAACATAATGTATGAGCATGTCTTAATTCTTTGAATTCTACAAACATACCTAGATTATTTTGTTATCGCTTTGTTTGATGAATCTACGCTTCACCATTTAGTGCAATCATGATCATGAATGAGAAATGAAAAAAAAAATCACCTCCTTCAGGAATCGAACTCGAGCCTACTGATTATCTCTCCGAAAACTAACCAATAGGCCAAATCATCAGACGATACAAGTTAAGCTGTAGCTCTATTACTCAGTTGACATCATCGAGCCGAATTCGCTGCTAGATTCCCCGGTAGAAAACGCTCATTATGCCTTCATTAATGGTGCTCATACTGCCTCGGGGGGTTTCTCATTATGCCTCTGCAGTGACTGGTTTTCAGCTTTCGGCAAAAATTTTTAAAATGCATTTTTAAACGTTTTAATCTACTTTTTCAAGTTGCATCCGATTAGGCAATGGACTATTTGAGTGTCTGAACACGAAACAATGATGTAATTTACAAATTACAGCGATTCTCTATGGGTAAATAAGCGTTTTGCTTAAGGTGGCCATTATGCCCCCATCTCCCCTACATTGATCAGTCTCTATTTTGACGGTTTTGAAGAGTTTTCTCGATCATAAAGGTTGAAAAACACCATTATAATATTAACAAATGCCATGCCAGCAGATCGTGGCCTAGTGGATAGCATACTTGTCTTCTAAGCCAACGTTCATGAGATCGAATCCCGGTCGTGACATAACCTGGCACACATAGTATGATGAAGGTTGGCGGTTATAGCATTAGTGAAATGCTAGCCGTGTATACCTTGGAATTGTACGCCTCAATAATGCAGCACATGCATGTGGATGGATCTTTTCAAGGGAACTTAGATTGCACTTGGAGATCCTACCTTGATATGTGTGTGCTCGTAGTGCTACCGGTAAACAACTGCAGCTTCAACCAATAGTGCAGGGGTGTCAAGTAGCATAGCAAAGTAAAAATAGTAACGCGGGGTAATACCACAATAGATCAACTTAATGGTCGCAGTGGACTCTCTCCCCAACAGGAAAAAAAAACAAATGCCATTTTATCATTTTTTTCTTGCTTTTTAACGTTTTCTTTTAAAAACATTTTTAATATAAAAAAAGGACTATTATGTTGCATACATTTAGGGGTAAAAATTAAAACAATTGCTAAATACAGGGCTAGAAGTTGGTCACTTTTTAGTAACTTTGTCACTTTTTTCAGGCTGGTCACTCATAAGTTACTTTTTTTGAAATTTAGTCACTAAAGTCACTATTTTTCAAATAATTACCTTACAACTGAGCCTATTTTTTTTTACATTTTCTACATTAAAAACATTATATTTTTTCAAGAATTCATGAAGTTTATTATAAGTTTATTCGTGTATTTTTTATTTGACGGGTTCCTTAGGCCGGAACAAATTTCAAATCCTTCTTTTGTCACTCGGAGTTGGAACATCGCGAGGGGGGGGACAATAAAAAATAATGCGAAAAGCAAATAAATTGGAATAAATTGCACGAAAGCTTGTATGCAACACAGTTGCATAGATATCATTGCACAAAACCTAAAAAACATGTAATATTTTATCGAAAAATTCAATAAAATCAAGAATACAAAAGGTGGAATAACTTCCATCTTCCAAAATTTGTTTTTTCGTCTTGTAATCTTTTGGATTCTTGATTTTTTTTTTCGAAATTTACATTAAATACTTCAAACTTTATTTATTTCCCCCTTCGGGTTTTTGAAAATTTCGAAGGGGGGGGTGACAAAAGAAGAAATTGATATTTGTTCCAGCCTTATCTTTACTGTCGAGTCCTTCACACGACCTAAATTTGGAGAATTCCTCAGATTGAGCAAGGAAGATTATTGTTTTGTTTTGCGTTGATATATTATTTGGATAAAAATGTAAATTTAAACAAAAATAGTTTTTCGCTTAAAAAAATATGTTTTTTTTGTTTATTTGTGACACTTTACCAGCGTTTTGGCATTCGTGTTAAGAAAAAAAAAACAATTTATAAATTGAAATGAATTAAAGTTTATCACCGGTACTTTTTATACGATTTTTTCTTATTGACTTTTTTCGGTGAGTGAAACAACTTTTTTAATTTACGTAACGTTTCGGGTTACTTTTCTTCACCCATCATCAGACGTAAAAAATAAAGCAGCACAATTTTATTCTATTCGGCTGCTTGTCGGTTTGTTTACTGTCTCTCCTCTCAGTTTAGCTGTGAGACAGCTAAACTGAGAGGAGAGACAGTAAACAAACCGACAAGCAGCCGAATAGAATAAAATTGTGCTGCTTTATTTTTTACGTCTGATGATGGGTGAAGAAAAGTAACCCGAAACGTTACGTAAATTAAAAAAGTTGTTTCACTCACCGAAAAAAGTCAATAAGAAAAAATCGTATAATTTATAAATTGTTAACTTTTTTCAATATAATTTTAGGCTTTTTCAACTGTTTTAACAACACTGAAAAAATTCTGATTTGGGTATATACACTATAGAGTGAATTTTCAAAATTCGTGGGTTTTGTTCCAAAGAAAATGGATAAACTCGAAGTTCTAGTCGGGCTTAGTTGTCCTAGTCCTTTTACGTTCTTTTGGTTTCCTCTCATTGTTTCGCTATTGTGTTCAGTTTCGTCGTTCTGGCTCACATTTGAGATAATAACATCGGCCTCGAATTTACTTTGCTCTATCCAATTAATCTTGCGGGTGACTTCAGCTAACTGCATATGAATATTGGTTAGCTGAGGTTGATCGGGGGCTTCTTTTTTTTCCTCAACAGAACTTTTTTTTGCTTGGAGTTCACGTTGGAGGAAATCTAATTAGGTGTTGAACTTATGTTGTGTTTCCTTTATTACTGCTAGTTCATCGTTCAGGGCACCAAGATAACTACGTACATTTTCGGTGATGTCAACAACTTTGGATAGGGATTCCTGGAACGCATCCATAACCATCTTGCGAACTTCCAACAGCAGGCTTCCAGTGTACGGCATGGCGAGTTGTGAGATAACTTTGTTCTGTAGGACTCACTAGATGATATAAACAACACCTTGGTCCACTCGGGTTATCGAAAATCCAGTATTTTGTTTCCGGAACTTTGACGAAATCACCAATGATAGAAGCAGGATTCTTTAAGAAGTTTGTTCAGAATCGTGTTCTTTTTACGTAGAGTATATTTCTTTTATTTATTCCGTAAAAAACCACTTTGAATTAGCTACTTTGCCTGCAGCAGTAATTACGTGACCGTATTCAGCGAGCACACACATATTGCTTTTCTACTAGTGAGGCCAAGAGCCTTTCAAAAACCGTGTTTAAATTAACAGAATTGTCTTTAAAGCGTTATATTTTAGTACTCAAAGTCATTTTTAAGTTTGTTTTCGTCTTGATCTGGTCACTAATTTTACCCTAATTTCACTTCAAAGTAACTATTTTGCCCTACTTTTTTACCACATGGTTGCTTCTAGCCCTGTAAATAGTTTGAGCTCAAAAATACAAATGAAATTTTAACTGAATACATTTCTCTTGGTGTTCCCACAATTTCCATTTTCATTTTTTCTTCAAAGTTAACTATTTGATAGGGTTTCTATCCATTTGTCCAATACTCTTGGAAAATGTTCTATTTTTAAAATTTCAAAAATTTATCACAAAAAGACTAACAATAGCACTATAACTAAACAAATACAAAGAAAAAAAGTAGTTTTTTCACATTTAACAACCTGTTCGCTTCAAAATGCATTTTGGTTTCATCAGGAGAGCTGTTTGTTTGCAAGCCTTGGAAAAAGTAGATATTTTAAGATTTAGAAATTACAAAAAAATTCAAATACAAACCAATATTTTTCTACTTGATGCTCAATTTATAGGCTTCAAACGTAGAAAACAGTCTTCAAAAATTCAAACTATAGACTAAGTTATTGATGATAATGTGCAAAAATGTATTGTTGGTCAAAGATACCCCGGTGATCAAAGTTAATCCGTTTTACAGTACCTTTTTCATATTTGAGTATGTTATCGTTTAAATTAATAAAATTATAGTATGTAAATAAATTGAATTCAACAATTTTTCTATATTTAAAACACAATTTTGTCAAAACTCTAACTATTTCAATAAAAATTATTGCAAAGTGATGTTTGAAAAGGCACCTTTTAAGCATGATATTAGATAACGAATAATCACTGCAAGTTTTCGTTCTAGAATCGTTGATGAAGGTATCTATTTAAAAGCGTTGTAACGTCACGAAAATTCTACTGTTTTTCAATACATGATTCTCTCAAATATCACATACAGTCGAAAATTGTGAGCCTTTTAAAACTTTTTGAGATTCCTCATTCAGTGCAATTTTCAGGATGAAAATCGGTTTTGAAGGTTATGAATTGCACCCGGATGAAGAATGCTTTAAGACGTCACGAAAAATAATTTAACGCGATTGTTTTCAACGTCTTCAATAGAAACATATAAAATCGCGCTTGTTGAACACTTGATTCGAATATAAATAAAATATCACAAAAATGTAGTCCTCATCGACTTTTTAGCATATTTGTAAATCATAAACCAGGTATTTATCTGAGATTTGAATACAAACCAAAAGATCAAGCTCTTCATATATCTATATTAGCTTCCAACTAGCTTCCAAAACTTGCTGGCATTATGTTCAAACTAAAAAAGTTCCATGAAATAAATGCAACGAGATTAAAAAGTATTTTAACATGGAAAATTGTATAGATTAATTTTTTATATCAAACAAATTCAAAAGACTTCCATAGAAAGTAAAGTTCAATAAAAAATTTCTAAAATTACTGTTCTTTATTGAAATGTTATGCCCGTCCAAGGAAAGTCAACGATGGCTAGAGTGACATTCTTTTTTGGAAATGTTACGGCGACATCGACATTTTTAATGTCACGAATCGTAACATTTATTGAAATGTTATGAATTTGGCTGTCGCGGCCGCTTTCAATGCAAACGAATTTGAACCATAGGATTTAGATTGATTGGATTAGTAGATGAATCGAATATTAATTAGTTGCCGTGTCTTCGGGGAGATTCAACCCGAAATTGAAACAAATTAATGATGATTAACGGTACAAGTAAAGCGAGAAATTAATTAAGCTCCGAATTCAAATTTTGACCGGTCAAGTGAAAGGGTTTGTGACTTGTAGGTGACGAAAAATAGTGTCGCGAGGTCGCTTGAATAAGCTACTAGTGTAATTACCAGTAGAACTTAGTTTTGCTCCACTTAAAATAAACCAGACTCTCACCAGTCTATACACTAGACCATATCGGCGCTTGTCGTTGATCGATTTAAAAATATCAAAATCTTCTCTGAGGTACAAGTAAGGTTTATGCTTTGTTCACATGAATTGTACTGCTAAAATCAAGGAATATTTTTCATCCAAAGTTACATTTTTTGGAACTTTCAGTACAATTCTGGCGATTTTTTAATAAAAAATTTGGTTTTCCCATACAAATTTCCATACAAAATTAAAACTCAGCGCTAATTCAGGACTGAGTGGCTCGCAACTAAATTTTTATTGCTATATCTGGCAGCAAAAACTATCAAAAACAGTTATGGGTGGTGGTGTAAATATTAAAGAATTTAAAATTTCGATAAAAAGCTTGCAACGGTCTATTGACCATATTTCCTTTCGTGGTTTCTCATAATCTTATGGTTGGCTTGATCGAATTTTCGCGTGAGAATAAAAAAAAAATCAGGTTTATGTTTGTGTAGACGCGTGAATCAGTGGATGAATCTTTATATTTTTCTCCGGGAATTTTTAATTTTTTCTGACTACGTCAATGTAATGTCCCATCAACATTTTGATGCAAAAGCCAATTGATTATCTGTGGACATTAATTTTCAAAAAGCCATTGCAGTTAAAATGTATTGCATGATACCCCAGGTATTAGTGTTAAAAAAATAGCTAAATATCAAATGTAAACAGGAGGCCAATCCGTCCGTTATGTTCGACAACTTAACAATTTTCATGCAATTTTCCCCTGAAACATTCCTCTCTCCCTTTCCGCATTAAATGGGACTGACAGTTTATAAGGCCCTTTGCATATTTGACTTAAACACAATGAATGTCACGTAAATCAAAGTGAGAAAATAATCCCAAAAAATAATCACGAACAGAAAAATATACAAATCCTGTAGGCTGCATGAATTGAGCAAACTTTGGCTCCTCCTGATTCTTTCCCATGGAAAAGCAACACCGCAAGACAACGAAAATCGGTCTCCAAATGAGAATTCATAAATTTTATTCACGTTTTATTCGAATGCATTTTTATTGTTCAAGTTCCCCCGGCTTCCGCTCAACTTTTATTTACCCGTTCTTACAGTTTTTCATTGCCGAGGTTCTACTGCAGAGCAACGACGACCAAAGCGAAGGAATAAATTGACTTGGCTGGCAGAAGAAGATATTCCCTGCACACCCCCACAAACCCGAGCTTGAGTTTTGATTGAGCGCAGCATTTTGGCTGCAGTATGTTGGAATTGCATTTTCACCAGTAGGAAACTGTTGACTACGGAAAGCAGGAACAAATTGGTGCAGTATCGCAGCGAGCTCAGTTGTGTTGTTTCGGAATTTCCGTTTGACGCAGCCTCCATTTCCTGTCAACAAGCAAGAGACGGAAGAAAAAAAAATCTTCAAATAATGGAAAGGAAACAGCATAATGCGGATTATATGTGCTGACTGTTCTTGAGAATTTGCATACCGAGGATTTTATGGTGTAAAAACAGTACAAGCTGAGACGAATCACAAATATCATCTAAAAAAAGAAATCCTAAAGAGTCTTCTCCTTAGTCAAGAGATGAAAAGAACAACACAAGCACTGAAAAACGAAAAATTTCTAAATAAATTAAAGCTTCCAACAGTAGATTTTCCTTATCGAACTCAAATGAAAACATCATAAGCAGTAATTTTATTAAATGTGCGAGTAATTTTTCTCATCTCTGAGTCCAAGCAAGAATGTTGTACCCCATCAGATTATCATTCGTTGTAAAAAAGGGACTTTGTTTCCATCATCAGCAAAATGTTGAAACCATTTGACATTATATTTGCAACTTTTGAAAGGAAACATGCCGAATCAATGAGGAGGGAGGGGATATGTAGAGTCAATCACCGGAACTTGTTACAACCGGCAACGATTAGAGAGGAGACCGGGTTGAAGTCGTAAATAAACGGCACTTTAGTTGACGTTTTATTCGACCGGATTAGTCGCTCTGGGAGAAGGGCTGAACAATTTTAGTTTCGAATAAGTTTCCGGCAGCAACGGTGGTTCTCAGTTTTGTAAATGGGTTTCAAAATCCCGATGTTACCCGGTATATGTGAAATTAGGCGTGAAAAAACACTATTTTTGGTAATCTTTTTAACATAGCTCTGCAGTGTTACATTAAAGAAACTTGAATTGTTCAACAAAGATGTACATGTCAACAAGACAAACAACTTTGTCGAACATATTATTAAGTTTAAAATTAACTGATAAAAGTTATTATTAATAAACTATTTTTTTGAGGTTAAGTTTCTTAATTAGCCTATAGCTTGGAAAATAATTATTTTAGAAACTTGACATCTGAAACAAAGTGATAGGAAATTATAGAATATAGATTATAGTTATAGTTATAGAAAACTAATCACGCAAATAAAATCATATTTAGCGTAGAATGGTATTTCAAAACCAAATTGATTGGGAATATAGGAAAGGAAGGGCAATTTTTTCAATATCCGAAAAATTTATCCAACAAATGGACAAAATTTGACATGGAAAATCATTTTGGTAAGGTTCAATGATTATTTAACACACCATTCTTCTTCCAGTGAGTAGGTACACAGGAAGAACGAGGTGGAACAAATACAATTTTGTTAGCATGAGCTAAAAAGTGTATTCTAAAAACAAATGCAAAACTTTTTTTTGTGAATAACTTTTGAATGTATAAATGGAAATTTATGAAAATTTTAGTGTAGCTACCTAATTATATGCTGTGTACGTGTACGAGTACGTGTTTACAAAATGTGGTTACAATCTATCAAGTGGATTTTGAGATATCGATCAAAACTGAAGTTCATTAACAATTATTTTTTGGGCAGGACCGAGAAAAATTCAGAAAAGTCCCAGACTTAAAAACAACTGAAAATCAACTATTCTACTTGAATTCACATAGACAATCGTTCAAGAAGTCCTAGAGGATTCAAAAGTACGCTAAAATTTTAATAAATGTAGGGGAGATGAGGGCATAACGAGCACCCGAGGCATAATGAGAACTACGCTTTTCTACGAAAGTGCGTATTTTCTTAAATAAATTTTCATGAGGATTTGTTTCGTACTTCCTATAGTATTAATTTTTCACAAAAAAAAGGAATCTCCTTATCATCTTTACAGAGATATTTAAAAAAAACTAGCTTGGTTCTCAATTTACGAAAATATTATAATTTTTGAGCACCACGAAATAAGCTCTTATGATCTTAAAATAACCTTGATCTATAATGTACGCACTGCAACATGATGTACACATTGTTTCTCAATTTTTACCATCATAAAATTTTTGATTTTTCACTTTTATCAATTTTAAAACACGTTTTTACTTGAATCTGTTGACTAGGGGCATATAGAGCACCATATTATCGAGGCATAATGAGCATTTTCTGCCGTAGAATCTAGCAGCAAATTAAAATTGATTTATAGAGCCACACCTTGACTAGTTTTCATCCGACGATTTAGCCTATTGGTAAGGTGTCGGAGAGGTAATCAAAAGACTAGAGTTCGATTTCTGTTCGAGGTGATTTTTTTCCATTCACAATTCATGATCGATTTTTTTGTTATGTACATTATACGGCTAGTAGCATCATTCTCCTAACAAAGCACTTAATATATGAGCGTGCGTGAATTGTTTGTATTCTACAAACAGACCTAGATTATTTGGTTATTGCTTTGTTTGATGAATCTACGACTCACCTGACTTCATCGAATTGAATTCGCTGCTAGATTCCCCGGCAAAAACGCACATCTTGCTCTGATTGATGGTGCTCATACTGCCTCAGGGGGGGTTCTCATTATGCCTCCACAGTGCCTGGTTTTCAGCTTTTAGCAAAATTTTTTAAAATGCATTTTTTAACCTTTTTCATCTAGTTTTTCACGTTTCAGCCCGTTAGGGAATAGGCTTTTCAAGTGTCTGAACACGAAACAATAATGTAACCTCCATATTATAGCTATTTTCTATGGTTAAATAACCGTTTTCCTTAAGGTGGCCATTATGCCCCCATCTCCCCTAATGATGTTTTATTCCATTAACTTAAGAAATTTGAGAGGTTTTTTCAAGCTCATTCCCAAAAAAGCGATCAAGGAGTGATAAAATAGATGAATTTTCTCACTGATTAGTCTAGTTGACTAATGAACAGGCCGGACTTTATTTCAACAATGTAGATAAGCTGCCCACCAAAAAAAAAAATAAAAAAAAACGGTGGTCAAATCGTTCGCAAAATATTTGGACTTCTATTGAGGAAATATTGTTAAAAATTTCGTAATGGACAGCAAAGCGAACTTTTAAGTGATCACCTGGCAGGTTTTCAGCCTAAAACTATTCGTTGACAAGTCTTGCCTGTATTTTACGTAGATATACAAGAAGCAAAAATTTAAAAATTGGATGTCTCGTACTAGAGGAGGCTAACGATCTGTGGAAACTGCAAGTCACTCAGAGTTTCATAGCGATTGACATGATTAATGGATTAATACACAAAGATGTGATGGAGTGGAGAAAAGTCAAAAATGTTCTTTTTGTGACGAAGGAGGACAAACGGCTAAATTCGTTTAAACTTCTATCAAATGAAAAATGTTGAGTTATTTTGAAGATCAAGTTTTGAAAACAGAAAATGTAATAAAAAATAGCCTCGATTTGAAAAAAAAAATAGGTGAATCATAGTATGTATAAAATATGGCGCACGTGTTGCCCGAAAATTAAGTCGAAAAACTTCTTCATTGGACGCTTTCTCGAACACCACTTGAAAGAACATCACATCACATTAAATTGGCACATGTGGACATAACGTTACCAGGTAGTATCGCTAAAAATTTCATTGATTTCTGTTCACGCATTCAAAAGTTATTCACAAAACAAAGTGTTGCATTTTTTTTTGAATACACCCCTTATCAATTTATGCTAACGAAAACAGGAAATGGAATCAACTATTGTATGGAAAGGTATTTGTTAACAAGATATGTTACTACGATTGATATAGACTCTTTCGCCTTACAATATGGAGAGGGAAGAAAAGGAGAGGGCTCCATTTAAGTTAAGTTTGTTAAGCTTAAAAACTTATCAACCAACGGAACTATATTTGATATGAGAGGATTTTGGAGTACGAAAAATATTGGTATGATTATTAAAGATCACGAGCCAAATAAAGCATGTGACGTTTTTAAGATATTTAAAATATTTCTATGAACCTTTCAGGAAAAGGAAGGGGAAGATGTTGGGGAATTTATATCGATTCAATAATTAATAACTTATGCAGATGATAAAACCAGGTTAAAATTATCAGATCTTAAAAGAAAATTTAAAGATCAAGATTCAAATAACTTAGTACAAGGAATTGCAAGAAGCGAACTGAAAGCAAAATATTCGTATCCGATGAACTTCGCAAGTTCGATTTTGAAGGCCGGCCACAGTGCACGTGAATTGCGAAGCGGTTCAACATTGAAAAAATACTTTCGGTGTTTTGCAGAAAATAATCACACGTGAAAAAATCTTAGCAAAATAATTTGCGGAATCAAAACTGTGAGCGGGGGATACTTACTGAACAAAATACAGTACGCGTCAGTTCCGAAAAACCATGTTTATTCCGAAAACCCGCGTAAAAAAGCGAGTTCCATGACCGCAGGGCTTATGAAAAAGAATCTTTAGGAAATGAATACTCACTGCTCGAACTTTATGAGGACGTCGAAAAATAGATTTTTGACGCCCAAACCAAAATGGCGTCTTCCGCCTAACTTCAAAATTTAAATGATTGAAAATCGCATAAAACATCCACAATATGGGTAAAAGGAATCAATAAGTAAAAGTCAAATTTCGCTGTCTGATGCTATGATTCACCATCTTAAAATCCATTATGGTGGCTTTTACTCAACGTTAAAAAATGTAAATGACTGAAAATCGCATGAAAAAATCTTACAAAAATATGGCAAAAACATAACAAAATTATGAAAAAAATTACAATAATATGACAACAAAAATTACGAAACTCTGAAAAAACCATATGGCAAAAATGATAAAAAAAAAACATAAATATGATGAAAATGCACAAAAATTTGATAAATCTGACAATAAAATGACAAAGCCTTGACCTAAACACAAAAAAATATAAGAAAAATAAGGCTGAAATATGTCAAAAAATAACCAAATCTAACAAAACTTAATAAAAATATACATAATAATGAAGAAAAAGATTTAATAATGACCAAATAAAAAAAAAATTGAAGAATATTTGACAACATTATGGAAAATATGACAAATGTGATAAAAATATGACAAATATAATAAACTAATAAAAAATGAGAAATATGACAAAATTTTGCAATAAAATAATATACATCTGACAATGCTTTGGCAGAAATATTGAAAGATAATCGAAGGATTCCTTTTATTTAACCAGGGTAAATAAAAAGTTCAGATACCGGTATTTCGAAAGCAACTTACTATCTTCTTCGGCGAGCGTTTTCGATTTTCCAAAACTGAAGAAGATAGAAATTTGCAGTTGAAATATCTGAACTTTTCATTTACCGTTGTGGAATTTGCTTTGATTCAGTTGAATCATCCAACCAAGTAGGGTCTCAACACAATCGAATGAAAATATAACAAATGTGATAAAAATATGATTAAAAAAAAATTATGACAAAAAATTCACAAAGGTTTGTAATAGTACTGTCCGTTTTTTTGTCATTTATTTTTCAATTTTTATCATAATTTTAAAATGTTTGCATTTGTCATATTTTTTGTCAAAGTTCTGTCAGTTTTTGTTTCATATGAAAAAAAAAATTAACTATTTTTTTTTGTGGTTAGATTATAGTCGTTTATTATAAAAATTTTGTTATATTTTTTCATAATTTTAACATATGTTTGTCAGATTTTCGATTCGTGATTTTATTAATTGGAAATTTTTTTTATTACTTTGTCTTTCTTGTAAATTTGTTGTCAAATGTTTGTCCTTATATTAGTACTGTCAATATTTTGTCATTTTTTTGTCAAATTATCATCATAATTTTGTCATATTTTTCACATTTGTCATAGTTTTGCCATATTTGAAAATTTTTTCTCATATTTTTTGTCATTATTTTGAAATAATTGCCATATCTTCAGAATAATTTCTTTTATCAAATTTGTCGTGTTTATCCAAAGTTTTGTTATTTTCCACTATTTTGGTCGTCATATTTTTATCATAGTTCTTTCAAATTTTTGTTATTTGTCAAGTTTTACTAATAGTTTTTCATATTTTTGCACAGTATTGATATATTTTTGTCATTATTTTGTCTTATTTTTATAACACTGGTCCTATCCATTTTTATTTCTTTCAGTGCTTATTCAGATTTTTTTAAATTTTCTGTTGAATTTTTGTCACTCATTTTTCATGTACTTTTTTAGCCCTTTCACTCATATTGTGGGGGTTTTATGTGCTTAGCAGTCACTTTCTGCATTTTAAAGTTGAACGGAAGGGGCATATTTATTGGAATTTCAACTTCTATCTGTTCAGCCCTTTCACCCTTTATTCATTTTGTGGGGCTTTCATGCCACCGGTCGTTTATTGTCAGTTCCAATTCGTTTCAATTGAAAAAGACTGATACCGCGTTATTTACAAAAATCCACTCTAAAAAACCGCGCAATTTTCATAACAGAAACGGCGATAATAATTAAATAAACAAACTTTTTTTTTGATAAATTTTTAACTGCGATAAAAAATATCCGAGATAATATTTTCAGTGTATGTCCGGATGAACTGGATGAATTTGGGCAATCGAGCCGGTGTTTCGTGCGAAAATGCGCTTGCCCTGTGACCTCTCGATGTTTTTCTACGTGTTTGCAGTTTTTCTCACGAATTGAAATTTCACTCTGCAGATTGCTTCGCGCTCACTGTGTCCTCGACCTAAGTCATCTTTGTATTGCAATTCAAAACTCCAGCTGCAGTTTTTTGTTTTATAGCGGTTGCTATTGAATTATGTTGTTATTTAATTTAAAAAAATGCCAACAAAACAATAAAAATTTTGATAGTTTTTGATAATTTAATGTATTTTTGAAAGGTGGAGCCAAGCACACCAGGTCAGCTAGTATCTAAATAAAATTGTAGTATCCCTTTGAGATGAGTTTGAGTGGTAGTTTTGATATGGAAATGCATTCAAAATATTATGTGTGTACTTGAGTAATTACATAATATAAATTTGAATAGTTTTTCAAACGTTAAAAAAAACGAACACACACATATAGGATCTCAGTGAAACTTCAGGTTTCTTTGAAGAGATCTTATTTACTTAACTCTAAGGCGTTCATCTTTCAAGGCTATTATGGCTAGCATCTTACAAATGCTAAAACCACCAGACCACAGAAAGAGTAGTTACACACTGTTAGAAAATGTAAAAGAGTGCGAGTTGCTAAATTTTTCCTAAAAGATATGGTGAAAATAAGAAAAGGGGATCAAGTATCCCCACTCTTCCCTACTATATGTGCCGTGATCGGGATTCGATCACATGGACTCTGGCTTAGAAGACTGGAAAGTTTTCCTCTAGGCCACGACCGGCGGTAGAATTTACATTTTCTAAGCGCAATATTTCAATAATATTTGGCAAAATAAATGTAACCTTAAACTTTAACATCGTCCTCCAAGATATTCACAATGATAGGTTGTTTTGAAAATAAAAATTACTCAACATGATGATTTTCATGTTGATATTCTGGTGTTGCCATACCATGGACTACAATTTGACTAATAATTGTGACCATTTGTGATTAAAAAGGTTATAGTTTTTACGGGGTGAATTTTGATCTATAATTGCGGTTTGAAAAAAATATGATTATTTTGGTAAATATTGTGTTTTGTGAACAAAATTTAAATAACAGCACTTTTGAAATCATACCTTTTATACAATAAATGAATGCAAAATTTGATACTGCAGCACCCAAATAAAAGGACATTTTGTAGTGAAACAATACGTTAAGTGATTGAGGATTTTGGGAGGACTGCAAATTCTCCAAAAAATTAGTTTAAGAACCACTTTTTTCTAACATTCAACCACACCGAAAACCGTCCACATCGGCTATCGGTTTGGTACCTACCGGGTTGTCCATCGTCGGTCATCCCTCGGGGAACTGAAATTCGGCCATCGGGGACACAGGGACAAAATGAAGTGTAATTAAACTGAAACTATTCTGTTTCAGTTTCCGATGGCAGTGCACAAATTTTCGGTCATATTTTGATACGAATCATCAGGCAGAGGGTGGGTGGCAGCCTGATGCGCCTAATGGGTTTTAGTTTCGGTATTTTCAAGAGTTGGAGAATAAGTAGAACCGAGGAAGTTTATTTTTTCATGTTGCTTGGGGTAGGCGAAGGGCTTCATGACTGGATTGAGTGCTGTTAAAAGCGAATTAGTCATGCCGAACATTGGGGATGATGCTGATTGGTCAACTTTCTGGTGAGTGGACTTCATCAAAAACGGTAAAGTGAACCGTAATTTGGATGGATTATGAGGGTTTCGCCGGAAGTATCATAGGACTATCATAGTCCTGTGAGTTTATTAAGTAGGTTCACTGGGACTCAAGTTCACATTCAGAATAAAAGGCAACAGGATGATAAGAGATTAAAATGTTAATTTAATGATTTCTGCTGTAATTGGTTTTAATTTAATAACCCATTTCTTCTATAACTTACACATTGAGCTTAATTTCCATTGTTGTGTTTCCAGCTTCTGATGAAGTTTCAACCATACTTTGAAATTGGCCAACTGAATCGGATAGTAAACCAAGTAAGAAACTTCATCTCGACAAGAATGTGTGTCACATAATTTGTGACAAAGAACATGCGGAAATGAACTCATTCGTATCAATTCCTTCACCATTTGTTTTAATCATGAGCTTAGCATTGTTAAAGATTCAGTGATGGAATTTCTTCATACATGCTGTTTAAAAGCAGACATTGTTGTTGTTGTTGTTGCATTTGATGGTTAATCTTAAAAGTACCCAACAGGAATTCAGTTGGTAAAGTAGCACAAGTTTGAACATAGCTTATAAATTTACTATTCATTAATCGAAACTGTGTTTAACCTTCCTTTACGGCAAAAAAAGACAATAAGCCGGTTAGGGTCAGATAGACTCTGATTACTTTTTTTGTCTGTATCTTTAAAGCTTCTGAACCGAATTTCATCAATTATACCATTTTGGAATCGTCTACATGTTTACCGTCTATGAAGAAATTATTTTAATCTTTTCAAAGGTGATTGAAGTACCTTCAAAGGGGGCATCATGCAACAGCAAGGTAAGATGCAACATTTATATACCGCAGAACTGATATAATTTTTTTTAATTTTATTTGACGTAAACAAGTTATCTTTTAACGAATACAAAATGATAATGACATATTTTTTCACATCTTAAACTAATATTTTAATGGTTTTTATTTTCATTCAAAATTAAAAAAGAAATCCTGCAATAAAATTACAAATTTCAACATTTTTTCCGATGCCGTAAAAAACTTTACTCAGTATGAAGGATTGGCTAAATAATATCCCTAAAAACTTTTAACTGGTTAAATCATCCTATTCCAACACTGTTGGTGTAAAAATATTTTTCGAATAATCAACAAGTTTTTTCAAATAAATATTTTTATAATTCAGTTACCTGCCTGGGGTAAGATGCAACAAAATGCAAATCAAAGAGACACCTTATGAATCTCGTTTCCATGTGCTGGAATATGATTGTTTTGTATCACGTTGAAATTTCATTCATCCAAATATTTATTTTTATGATTTCAGCTAGTAGAATATTTACTAGTACACTGAGGTTTTTTTTACGCGGTTTTTTTTACACGGTTTTTTTTTACGCGGATTTTCGAATTAACGCGGTTTTTTTTACGCGGATTTTCGAATTAACGCGGTTTTTTTTACGCGGATTTTCGAATTAACGCGGTTTTTCAGAGAAAATATTCTAAGACTTTTTCAAAGGAAATCACTTAGAATCTTTTTGTAGTTGGGAAAATCTTAGCTCTGAGACTAAGAACGTGATACATGAGATCTGAGACCTGAGACCTGAGACTTGAGACCTCAGACCTGAGACATGAGACCTGAGATTTGAGACCTGGAATATGAGACTCGAGATCTGAGACACGAGACATGAGACATGAGACCTGAGACTTGAGACCTGAGACATGAGACATAAGACCTAAGACATGAGACCTGAGAAATGAGACATGAGACATGAGACATGAGACCTGAGACATGAGACATGAGACATGAGACATGAGCCATGAGACATGAGACCTGAGACATGAGACATGAGACCTGAGAAATGAGACATGAGACCTGAGACTGAAACCTGAGACATGAGACCTGAGGCATGAGACCTGAGACATGAGACATGAGACATGAGCCATGAGACATGAGACATGAGCCATGAGACATGAGACATGAGACATGAGACATGAGACCTGAGACATGAGACATGAGACACGGAACATGAGACCTGAGACATGAGACATGAGGTGATCTGAATTCCACACTGTCAAATAAGCCTCACTATATTCTACTATTCTATTAATCTAATTGATTTTGTTTTTTATCTTAAAAATAAACTGTCATTGTACGCAAATTTTGAAATAATCATGGTTCTTACGCGTTTTTTAGTAACGTGCTTTTTTGCGCGAATTTTTTAATTAAAATGGATTATTTACGTGGATTTTTGAATTTCGGGGTTTTTTTACGTGGATTTTCGAATTAACGAGGTTTTTTTACGGGGATTTTCGAAGTAACGCGGTTTTTTTTACGCGGATTTTCGAATAAACGCGGTTTTTTTACGCGGATTTTCGAATTAACGCGGTTTTTTACGCGGGTTTTTTTTTACGTGGGACGAAATACCGCGGTATTTCGTCCCGCGTAAAAAAAAACCTCAGTGTATTTTTCTAACCCCTTAATGTATGCAGCATCTTTATGTTCAGAAAAAATGTAAAAACTTAGTTTCAAATCAAAAGATCCATAAGTTACTGCAATTCGTGTTTTATGCTTAATGGTTTTTATGATATCAAAAATTTGGCAAAAACTATAAATTTATGTAAGCGTTCATGAAATTTTTTATCAAAAACCAAGCTTTTACAAGTTACCACTTTTTATAAGTATAGTGAAAGTCGCATGGTTTTTTGAAAATTAAAAATAACTGAAAACCCCAATAATTTTGCTGACTCCGTCAATTTTATGTTCCACTTACCTTAAATCTTTTGATGCAGAAAGGTTATGATTATCTGTGGACGTGGGTTTTTATAAGCCATTGAAGTTTAAAACTGTTGCATGTTGCCCCAGACGAAATAGATTTAACTTAAACTTTTTTGACATTGTTGAATAATAACTTTCGTAAGACTAAAAAAAACTTCTTCCTGCAACTGTGTTATTCTAACAAATATAAAAATGCATCATCACATGCTAGGACCATTCAAAAACAAAAGTTCATTACAGTAAAATGATTGGTTTATTGACTTATCGGCCCATCGCATCGGTGAGAGTGATGTTTTTTAAGATAGTACATATCAAGATTCTCTTAAAAAATGGAAAGTATTTGAAAACTTGATAGCAAACGCAAGCTAAGTTAGAAAGTATCAATTTTTACATAACTACCTTAATCGTATCTTTCAAAGCTCATTTTTATGATCGTATAAGGCTTCAGATCTTGATGGAATGGAAACTGGAATGATAAATAGGTTTTGAGCATATCGCATGATAATGTGTCTTTTTTAGATCTTAAAAAAAGCATTTCAAAATGTTTCTCACTAAAAAGAAGGAACTCTCCTGTATCCAACGTACTTTAAAAAAAAAACAAAAGGATAACCGTGGTCTAGAATATTTTTTTCTAAGTTGCAAATAAAAACCACATTTTTCAAAGATCCTACTGCTGATATCATGTCATGAATCATTTGCCAAATCATACTCATTGACATTTTATAAATCATACTTCACTTTAGTTTAATTTAATATATTTAAAAGCTATAAAACCCTGAGGTCTCAAAAAAAAAAAAATGAACAAGCACAGATTACACATGGAAACAGCATTTTTGATCCTAATTTTCCCAACTGATTTTGAAAGATTCTTGCCTTTTAAACTCAAATCATTCGTTAGTTTTGGCGTGTGGAAATTGATCAGTCTTGTATAAAATCGATCTTTAATAACTGATTAGGGAAAGTAATACCGGTAATACCGAAACCAAAAACCGGTATTGTTGGTCTGTTTTTTTAATACTGACTACCAGTTTTTCAACCTTTCCCAAACCGGTAATTTCGGTATTGAGAAATAATCATGAGGATACAAGTATGAAATTAAATATTCTCGTTACTTTTTTTCAAGATTTTCCCAAATTTCCTTGGTTTATAACAAAATTCTAAAGAAATAATGTTATCCAAAATGATGAGTCATAAAAATCGTTCAAGCTGAGTTTGTTAATTATGTCATGGAAATAACGTTGCGTTTTTATAATTTGAAATGTCAACGTTTCAGTTTTTTATAATTTTATCCAACTGATTTTTTTTTTCGTCGAAAGATTTCTTCCCGAAAACGTATGTTATTTTTTTCCGTTTATATAAAAAATTCTTTTGCTTAAAATTATTCCATGAAATCTTACAACAGATTTGTTCAAGTTTTTGGGTTGGTTTTCATGTTTTAAGCCCGTTGTTTGAATAGATGCCCATTTGTACAGGGAAACAAAAAATATGATCATGAATTTTAAAAATTCTTTTTTTTTTTCTTGCAGTACAATTCCTGTGAACACACATAATTTGTACCCCAGAAAAGATGTTCGAAGTTAAACAAAAAAAAAACAGGATGTTGGTTTTAAATTGCGCGTTTTTGATTGCTTTTTTGAAAACTGTTTATCCGGGGGCGATAAAAAAAACTGCTTTACATAGTTCATGAATTTGTTGTTTTTTTATAACCTTGGCAAAATTATTCGATGAGATTATTATTTGCGGTACTAGTAAGCAAAGTCTACAAACTTTAAACACTTTTCAATGGATTCTGATCTTTGATTTTAAAAAAAATTATAACTTTTTTCTTGAAATACTAAGATTGCTTTTCTCCTGCTCCCCAAAAATGAAACAAAAATAAAAAAAAGACGAAACTAATGACTATATACAAACTTCATTTCAAGTTTATTTAAATTTTCTGGATGATTGAACATGCAAAAATTTCTTCTTTCATACAAATTTGTATACCTTATTGAAATGCGCTACGCTTATTCTGGAATAAACTAAATCTTCTCAATTATTACTCTGGTGACCCGAAAACAATCGAAAAACCAGATGGAAGAAAAATAAAATTTTGCCGCGGTCTTATGCCCTTCTTTCTTACTAATGTACTCTTCGAGAGCTGTATAAATAAGAACACATTGAAATTTAATTCTTTCGTTCTTTGATTCATAATGCTCTTTTCAGGAAAGCTTTTTTCAACTAAAACTTATTTCTAACCTCTATTTCGTGTACATATTTTTTTAAGCCTACACCGGTATTTTGAAGACATACTTTTTTCTATAACATTAATTCTTGAAGTAGGTATGCATTCACAACTTATAATAAAAAATGAAAAAAAGGTTCTATATCATTATTCAGGTTTGAGTAATTTTAAATTAAAAGTTGGTTATAAATTTTGAATCCTATTTTTCAAAAAATAAGTCAAGGAAGTAGCCAATTTTTTAATGAAGTTTTGAATGATAAATGAGAGATTTGAAGGCTTATTTTGTACTAAAGACAACTAGATAAACATTTTATAACTTCGTTATTTTCATGAAACCAATTGAATATGTTTCCAGATGAATTTTCATTTGAAGATAAACTTCTAGTTTTTTCACCTACAAAAAATTATAATCAATAATTTAATAATAGATAGTACCATAAAAATTAATTTATACATGTATTAAAATTTACACTATGAGCGAAATAAATGTATGTGAATATTTTTTTCAATCGGAATCAAGATTTTTCAAAGAACTAAATCATCAAAATGAATAAAAATTTTGTTTTATATTTGGGATTTCTTTTGGTTTGTGGTTCAAACCTGTTTCTAATTCCTGCCCGAGTTGAAAACCTGCCTTTTGAACCTTCGTTCAAATCTGAAAACTATTTTTGAGTCTTATTTTCAGATAATAATTCCTAAATATTAATTAGTATCAAAAAGCGTTATTTGTATCAGAACATTTAAATGGAAAACTCTTATTTGAATTCTGAATTTCTAGATTTCTACCTAAATTCTTTCTTCAGTTATTTGTGCAAAATTCAACTTGTGAATTTCAATGAAAATTGAGAACAATGACACTGTTTTAATTCTGGATCTCATGATGGAACTTTCTTAAATTCCGATTCTGTATAAGAGTTAAAAAAATTGAAATCAAAATCTAAAAAAATTGTTTAAAATATCAAATATTTTCCTTCATATTTCAAAATGATGAGTTTTGAATATCATAAGTACAACCAGTTTAAGTTTGAAATGAAAAACCAAGACTCGAATCATGATATTTTGTCAATGATGAAAAACTGAAATTCAAGAATAATTAACTGGATTATTTTATTCTCAAAGTATCTCACGACATAATTTGACAAACATAATTTCTAAAATTCACTCGGTCCATGGGTAACTGTTCCAAATTTCTCTGACACTTAATTCAAGACTTAATCCAGGCACTAATTAGTTGGATTCAGAATCCGAAATATGATCCCAGACCAAGGTTGCCGAAAAAAAATCTGTGTTTTTGAGAAAAAAAAATCTGACTTTCTGTGATTTTACCCAAAAATTCTGTTATGGATTTCTGTGATGCTATTTTCTTAAATTTCATAGAAAATTCATGTTAAATTGGCTCTTTTTCACATTTTATTTGGGCAAAATCAATTACCATTACCAATCTTATCATACTTTTCTAATTCAAAGTAAGAAATCTAAATTTGATACTGTCCAAAAAATTATAATTTCGGAAATCCATTCAAGATTTGAAAATTCTGTGAAATCTGTGAAAATTTCAAAATTCTGTTTTCTGTGATACAGATTCTGTAATGAAAATGTGCTCGAAATTCTGTGAAATTACAGATTTTTCTGTGATTTCGACGACCTTGTCCCAGACATCGAATATTAATGTTAAAAAGCAGCTTTTGAACCCCAATATCTGGAGTAATTCTAACCTTAGCTTTCCAGATATTTGCCGGTGAGTATTCGTTTCGTGCAATATCGGGCTATTTTCCTAATTTCAATTTAACTTTTTGTTTGCTTTTGCAAATAAAGTTAAATTTTTCAAGCGAAATCTGGCAATCTAACAAGCCTAATCTAATTTAAATTCTATTTTTGGGACTAAATTTCCATCAAGAAGTAAGGAATTTTTCGAAAAACTGTAGTAGAAATGTTACCTTGGATAAGATTTTGAGGTTTTTGTTTTAGCTCTGAGTCGAGATTGTTTCTCTTGAACCATGACGGTCGTTCATCTAAATTTGATTAAAAAATTGAAATTTTGAATTTAGATAAGAACATTTCGCAGGCATTTTTGGACCCTCATCCCCCCTTTCCGTTCCTACGGCCATGACTTGAGGTCTTGGAGCAAGCGGATCTATAAACCTTTTTTCTTCAGAATCTTTGTAATGTTTTATTTTTTTTCCAAAAATATGCACAAATGTATAAACGAATAAATGAAGTTTTATCTATTTTCAAAAACTTTATCGAAGACAAGAGCTGGTAGAAAAAATAATTGCCTATTTTGAATCAGTGTGTCCAAATTATTCAAAAAAATTTCTTTTATTATTTACACCACGAAAAAATGTGAATTTTATTTCCTTGTGTTATTGATAATTTTCGTAAATCCGTTTGCATGTTTCATTTCCAAATATTCTGATTCTGTTGGTATAATTTGTTTATCACTCATAATTGCTATAAACAAAATTCATCGTACATCAAGTGTTTTTTTTTTTCAAAAAATAATCAATACCGTAAAACGGGGTAACTTTGATCACCGGGGTAAATTTGACCAACAATAAACTTTTCCACATTATCATCAATAATTCAGTCTATAGTTTGAATTTTTGAAAACTGTTTTCTACGTTTGAAAGCCCATTTATTGAGTATAAAAAGGCAAAATTTGGGTATTTGAATTTCGTTTCTGTTAGTAAAAAATCTAATTTCAAAATCTTAAAATATCTATCAAGGCTCGCAAACAAACAGTTCTCCTGATGATACCAAAAAGCATTCAGAAGCTAACGGGTTGTTAAATGTGAAAGAACAATTTTTTTGTTTGTATATGATCAGTTTTGGTGCTATTTTTATAGTCATTTAATGATAAATTTTGGATATTTAAAAAATAAGGACATTTTCCAGTAGTAAGCCCGTATTGGACAAATGGATAGGAACCCTATCAAATCGTTAACTTTAAAGAAAAATGGAAATAGAAGAAGAGCCTAGGGGAATGTGTGAAGGTAAAATTTCATTTGTATTTTGAAGCTCAAACTAAATAGCTCAAGCTAAATAGCAATTATAATTATTTTTGCCCCTAAATGCAGGCAGCATAAGTTATTTTTTCGATTATAAACATTTTTCAAATAAAACGATGAAAATCAAAGGTTAAATTGATAAACTAACATTTATAAATATTATGAACGTGTTTTGTATCCTTTATGATCAAGAAAACTCGTTAAAACCGTCAGAATAGAGCCTGATCAATGTAACCCCAAAGCATCAAATTCTGAACAATACGATCACGATTTTTAAATCAAGTTGAAATAGGTTTAATAAATTTCTGCATCCATGTTTTACGTTCATAGGAGTCCAGTTCTGGTTTTTAAAAATAGAAAAAATGCCACATTCTCTTTAACAGAAAAAATAATCGAAATATATGGAAAAAAAATTGATCCATATTACCCCGGATTACGGTACCTATGTTTTCTTTCTAAAAAAAATTACAAAAAATGCATAAATCGATGTGTTTAAAAAAACAACAGTTGTGGTATTTCCGATATTCAATTGTTGAATCAAAGTTCTAAGAAATACTCTTATACAGATCAAAAAAATTTCGATGCCTTTATAACAATAAATAACCCAAAATTAACCATCTAAAATTAAGTTCAGCACCCTTAAAAGAAATTTAGTAAAGAAACGATTGTACTTCTGAGAAATCTGCCTTTGTTTCCAAAATATGAATACGGACTAAGATATTAAAAAAAAATATATAAACAATTCATATTGTATATGGGGATTTTTTTTTATTATCTGACAATTTGCGCCGGGGGTCTTCAGATTTTCCCCAAAATTGAAAATTTGGTTCATTTTTGCGACTTAAAAACACATGTATTTTTTCAGATTTCTAACATTGTTATTTTTTGAGTTAGCTTCGGTTAAATTTTTTTGTCAATAAAAAATAACCATTTTTCAAAGCTACATAACTCTGTTATTTTTCAACGGAAATGATGAAATAGCACATCAAAATGCATTGAAATTTTATCAGCTTTCCAAATAAAATAGTTGGAAAAAAATAAATAAAGACCTTCAATATGAAAAGTTGTAAATAAACTTTAAATGGCGTCTAAAAGTACCGTCTGCACCACCGAATATTTTGCAAAAAATACCATTGCATAGCTCGATTTATGATGCAACTTTCATCTGAAGACACCAAAGTGGGCCATCAACACCTTGAAGAGTTATGAAAGAAATAATGACAATAAATCTCTATTTTTGCATGGAAAACAAACAATGGTCGTACAACTGCACTCACATATGGAGATAGCAGGCACTTCTAACAACATGGAAACAAAAGAACTTACTATAGCAGGTAAAAAACACTACTTTTTCGTGCTTTGTAGAGTGTTTGCAGCCAAACTGACTTTAAATTTTAACCAAAATTCTTATTATCGTATTGTTAATGTGATATAACTAATAATGGGAATGTTGCTTTTACAACCTGGTCAAATACTATATAACTTATTAACTTTTCGATCAAAGATCATTGTGAAGCATAATCAATGCCAATAGTAGAAGGTTCAGTCCCTGTGTTTGGGATCACAAAAATGTGATTAAAAAATGAAATATAGACGTGCTTTACATTGTTTTTATATCGGGAGCTATGCACTGGACACCAAAATCCTTTCCCGTAAATCAAAATTATGAGAAAGTGGAACAAATGTTGTAGAAATAATCGAAGAACTCAGTATGGCCAGCCCAGGCTGTAAAATGATGAAAATTTGATACTTTTACCGTATTCGTTTTCTCCATTCGCCCAGTTTTGAGGTTTACCATACTAGAAAGAACATAATTCGTCGTCAGTGTTTTGCTACCTCGTTCGCTCACACACGAATCTTCAGTGTTCCACCTCCCATTTTAAATCAAATCTGGGGATTTACGGATGCAAAACTGAGCGCATAAACTTCTAAAAATGACAGTAAAATGTGCATAACTTGTTGTGACCTGGTGCAAAACTGGGTATAAACGAATACGTTATTAGATTTTTGGATATAACATGAAGTCAGTTAAGCTGCAACAATCTACCGTCCCTACTTTCATAACAATCCCATATGGAAGAACAAGCAAGCGAGGAAATCAGCTTTTTCTGTTTTGGAATATATTTTTAAATTGTGACCATCACTTTCAGCATAAACGAAGATCGTTTCTAGGTTGTCATAATAAATCGTTAGACCTGAAATTTTCGAAATTGGGTTATTGGTAAGGTCGGGAGCACCATTTTTATTCATTATGGGACTGTTAATCGACCATATTTGAAACCTTTTTCAAATCTACTCGCATAACAGTCCCATACAGAATATATTTTGTTCGCCAAGCTACTTTCTAGGACTTAAATTTGATCATTTTAAACTTCTAAATGCAATTGCCAGAAAAAATAAACATACTTTTGGAAAAAAATATCGTGAATTCCACATTGTTGGTTGAATCTTTTGACGATTTTTGATTGCATCCGATAGTTTTTCGCTCAGGAAGTCATTCCTAAGAAAGTCAGACCTGCCTTCGAGAACTACTGTGCATCATTCGACATCAAGTGAGTTAAAAAAAATGTTTAAATGATTCAAAGCAATAAACCAAAGACTATTTCACCGAAAGAAGCATTGAAAAGTAACCAAATCCGTGGTATTTCACATATGGGACTGTTATTCAGGTATATTTCCTATAGGACAGCCACGAATTGATATTTTTTTTCGAAATTTGTTGAACAAAACCTCTTTTTTTAGTGTTTTATTTTGAAGCCTTATGTTGACCTAAAATGACGAAAATTCATATGGGACTGTTATGCTAGTAGGGGCAGTCTGAAAAGGATGAAAAAATAGTGTTTATTACCTGCTTTGATAAGTTCTTTTGTTTCCATGTTGTTAGAAGTGCTTGCTATCTTCATATGTGAGTGCAGTTGTTCGACCATTGTTTGTTTTCCATGCAAAAATAGAGATTTATTGTCATTATTTCTTTCATAACTCTTCAAGGTGTTGATGGCCCACTTTGGTGTCTTCAGATGAAAGTTGCATCATGAATCGAGCTATACAATGGTATTTTTTGCAAAATATTCGGTGGTGCAGACGGTACTTTTAGACGCCATTTAAAGTTTATTTACAACTTTTCATATTGAAGGTCTTTATTTATTTTTTTCCAACTATTTTATTTGGAAAGCTGATAAAATTTCAATGCATTTTGATGTGCTATTTCAACATTTCCGTTGAAAAATAACAGAGTTATGTAGCTTTGAAAAATGGTTATTTTTTATTGACAAAAAAATTTAACCGAAGCTAACTCAAAAAATAAAAATGTTAGAAATCTGAAAAAATACATGTGTTTTTAAGTTGCAAAAATGAACCAAATTTTCAATTTTGGGGAAAATCTGAAGACCCCCGGCGCAAACCCGTCAGATAATAAAAAAAAATCCCCATATCCATTTTGAAACTTAAAAATTGTTAATAAGAAAATTTGAATATTACTCTTTTTTTTTGGTTATTTGATCATCGTTTCACCATGGGGCAGTTCCATACAATGAGGCGGCAAAAAGTATTATTATGTGTTTTGGAGTATTTTGTTATTTTTGAAAATTTTGTATGAAAGTTACTATTTTAACTAACTTCAGATAAATTCTTACAAAAAAAATGTATAAATAACTTTTAAAGTACCATGCTTGGTGTTATTTTTGACCCTTCTTTTTATTTCTTTTGAAAACCGGGTTTTGGACTTATTAATCATTAAATGATAAATAACATCAAGACATTTCATGAAACTTAAGAGAAAAATGTGTGAAATGAATGATCAATCATGAGAAACATTTTTTTTGACAAACCAACATCATCTTTGTTGAATTTATACTCATTAATGGGTAAATATTGCCCATTTGCATGATATTTCCAGCTTTATTTGACTATAACTCAAAAAACGGTGCTTTAAGGTGCCTGGAAACTCTTTCATTGTATTTTTAGGACTTTAAACTAGATCTTGGTAGTGAAAAGAGAATGGGGAAGTGCAAGGATTTTTTTTGCCAAGGCTTTAAAATTTTTGACGTTTGTCATTTTTATCATAGATCAATTTAGAGTGTAAAAATTTTGAATGGTTCAAATGATAGCTTTTAATATAAGCTTTCATATGGTTTAAGAAATAAATGTTTTCCATAGAAATATATGAGATTTAATTTTTTTCCTTCATCATATAAATTTTTCAATTTTTCAAAGTCTGATGTCTGTGGTGCGCTCAGTTTTCAAGATAACGAGTTGAAAAACTAGGAATATCGTAATCAAATATTAAGTTATTATCCAGTGAAAATAAAAATGCGATCCGATAAAGTTCAGTTTTTGACTTTTTGCCGCCTCAAACCCCTTAGTGCGTTTATCCTCATTTATTTTTATTATTTATTTCACTTACACATAAAGGAATATTTCTTATTTTGAACTGTTGCTAATTTATTAAAAAACATTAAAAACTTAAACAGCTCTAATTAAACAGACGAGGCTTATGTCAAGTGATTTTAAAATATTTTTACCTTCTAAACGACTTGAAAAAGTAACCAAAAATAAATAACATTAATCACTACTATTTGCTTCGTCAGTTCAAACAATTTTCATAACACATAAAAAATATCAATGTAGTTTATCCTACACAAATGAAAATTTCTATCTTCAAAGACAATTACAAACGATAGGACAACCTAACATCATTACCGAAAGCAATTTATTTCAAAATACATTTGTCCACGGGATTGGCTTGGCTTGGTTTGGTACGGGTTTCCTCTCACATCACCTTAGTAGGAACTTTGTAGGTTTTACCATTGGACGGGTTAGAGCTGATCCTGGTCCTCGGTAATCGGAAGAAACAATTCAGTTCGGTTGATTTACCAAAAGGTCTTCCTGGTCCAGACCGGCAAACGTGCCCTGTTTACTGACGTACATCGAGCGAGCGGATGTTGTCAAGCAAGAGGATGCGGATACTCAGCAGCCAAAAGGACCTTCGACAATGTGCTGTTTTTCGAGGTATCCGAAATATTTCATCTTTAATAAGTTTTAACACATTCAAAAAGGCAAAGGACATCCTTTAATAATTTTAAAGAAACCAAATTTTTTTGTTTCGTTTTCCTAAATGAAAGAAATTTGTCTTCTGTCACTTTTATGGAGCTATAATGTAAAACAGTACAAATACTGAAAGCTTCTTTAAAAAACAATCAAGTTTCTGTGGCCGTCTTTGAACTCTGTCATTGTAGCAGTAAGATTCTGTTGTCTCTCTCGTCGTTTTCATCCCTAAAGTTTATTCGAAAAAGCCGGAACGTGTTTCGGGAAAAGACCGGAAACCCTTTGTTGGGACTTTTCGTCATCTGAAAGAATGTTTGAAGCGCCAAGCACTAAGGGAAACGTAATTTTCTTTTCCTGTGGCCTACGGGGCCTTCAGAAAGCCCGGCCCAGCTCAGGTCCTGAATCTACTCGGGAGGAGGACTCAATTTGAGTAAATTGTATTTACAATGGTTGATTGTCTCGTCAAGAGCTGATGGAACCGAATGCCCAATTTCATTTCAACTGGAGCGGCGACCTGTGCATTTTAAAATGAACCGGAAGATGATCAAAAGACTTAGAACCATTAAGCAGTAGGGAAGACGTCTTTCGGTGGACGGAACAAACAAACAACCCGATGCCCTTCATATGAAAGTTTACCGAAGAAAGAGACGAATATTTTTCTCGCGCTAAGATCGATTGAGAAATTTTCGAAAGTAATTAAAAATGCTGAAAAGCTGCAAATGATTTTCCATTCCTTTTCCTAGAGTTTTCTTTCCTACTCATTTTCTTCCTCTTTATCCCCGCTAAAGTATATTCTCCTAATTGACTTTTGAACTCAATTTTCGCTTCTGGCTTAATTAGTATGCAAATCAGCGAGCATAATGCACACGTCTGTAGATGAAATTTTCTTCCCATTTTCTTCAATAATTTAAATGAAGTGATGATACAGAAGTTTTCGGCGACTCACGCAAATGGGAAATTGTGAATCCAAAGCACGTGAAATAATTAAGGGGGGGGTAGGGTCTAACGGGTAAAAAAAAACACCATTTTCACGATTTTTTTCTAGAGCTATCGTTCAAACAAATTTATTCAAATTTTTTGCATTATACAAAGCATTGTTAAAAGAACATTTTGTATTTTTTTCGTAGAAAAATATTGAAAAAAGAACCGGTGACGGAGCACTTTCGAGGATGCCTTTTAAAAAACAGGATTTGCGGTGGACACTGAATCTCAGCACAGAATCATCTGAAGTCAAAAAATCAGAGCAAAATATTTTAAATAGACGTTTTTCTAGACCCCAACGTTTTTATTTAACTTAAAAATTTTTTTATGAAATTTTTCTGGCTGTTTGAAGTAAAAACTACGATTTTTTACGAAAAAATCCGCCATTTTTTATCTGTAAAATCTCCCCAAAGTAAAAAAACAAAAAAAGAAAAACGTTGGGGTCTGGTATTTTATATGTAGAAAATATATTCCAAATTTGAAAAGAATCGGATAATTAGTTTTCAAATGACGATGTCCACGGACTTTAAAAACGTGCTTTCGAGAAAAACGCGTTTGAAGTTTCTGATCTTGCTTCTTTGCAGTGTTAGATAGGAGGAGATAAATGCCTATAACTTCTACAGTTTTGCTTCAATTGACTTGAAAATTTGACACAACATTCTTGAAATGTTTTACAACAAGAAAATGAAAAAATAAAAAAATCGATTTTTTAAAAGTGTTAGACCCTACCCCCCCCTTAAACGAATTCCGAACGCGCTGGATTATGATTTATACGTTTAGAGATTTTATGAGTAGCTTGCGTATACATACATAAGTGTTATTAAAAAATTTAATATTTATTTTAATATATTATTTTCAATTTATAACCGTGCTATTTTCCATCCAAATAAAATTGCATATTTCCCGGAGATAGATTATGTAACCTTCGCAACGAAATGCTGCTGCTGCTGCTGTGCCAAAATAAATCTCTCCACTTTCCAGACTCGAGGGCATACACGTGTACGACATTTGTTTTAAATCCTCCACTTTCTTTGATGCCACTCTACTCGGTACCATGCAAGGTATCAACTTCAGTTGTTTTTGGCTGGCTTGATGATCAAATGTGCAACCTACATGAGATTTTCATTCCACTTTTGGGTAGTCACCTACCTGGAGGTGCTGGTTTTACTCGTATTTGGTTGGGCTGAAATTTTTCGACGATTCAACAGCACGGCAAATATTTGAGAGTGTTGCAACCGAATCTGAAAAGTTGAAAAATAGTTGGGAGGTTTTTGAAAAACATGTGAGTACTAGCTAAATAAACATAATGTGATTGTGATTTTCAAATACATGACAAGAGTTTATAATAAACCTTCGAAACTTTTTTTTCAATAACTTTCAATAAAAGTTTGATTACGATTTTGTAAAACATAGGGTAAGTGAGCCTAATTTCGATATATTTCGTCAGAGGTTTTAGGATTTGATATAAGTAGGCCAAATCTTTAATTCTTAGATATACAATTTTTTGGTTACTAAGTTCCAAATTTTTTATGAACTCTGTTATGGTTTGAAATAATCATTTCAAGCTTTAATTTACGAAAAATATCATGTTTTTCGAAGTGTGTCGATGTTTCTAATTGTTCTTATGTTAAAATTTGGGTGTTCCTAATGTTAACATCTGAGGAAAAATGTATTCGCGTACCCAATATTACACTGATTTTGCATATGGGTCTATTTTTTAGTATTTTAATGAGAAAAATCTCAAAACTCACCTTTTTACAAATTTAATGATGTTTTTGGAATATGAATAGAGAAATAAGGACTATTTAAATCCTACACAATATTACTTAACGCTTGTTTTGAAGAAAGTAGTGGATGTTGAGCTTAAGGAAATTCAAATTTTACCTTTTCCTTAGAAAATTCAATATCATGGATACAAGTAAGTACAATCAAACAGAGCATCATGCAACAGCATGGATAGATGCAACATTTGTGTACCACAACACTTGTTCAATTTTTATTTCAATTTAATGTTATCAAATTATCATTTAATGATGATGCCATAGTTTCTTCCATCGTGAGATAGTTTTGTAAATTTTTTGATCCTCATAGAAAATTTAAAAAATCGAAATTTTAACACTTTCGATGTCGTAAAAAACTTTACACAGTATGACGGATTGGCATAATGATGTCCCCTACAAACTATATCAGCTCTGTAGGTGTATAAATATTTTACGGACAATCTTTTAATATCCTTAAATAAATATTTCGAAAATTCCGTTACCAGTCTGGGCTTAAATGCATCAACATGCAAATCAATGATACGCAGTTTAAATCTTGTTTCCGTATATACTGCAATATGATTTTATTTTATTTTTGTAGCATTTTTTACCCCTAAATATATGCAGCACATTTATGCTTTCTCTTGAAAAAAAATCATTCAAAGAAAAATATGAAATTTAATTCGAACAAAATTGAAATAACTGCAGATTGTGCTTCATGCGTAACAAAATCGCAAATATATCAAAAACTAAAACTTTTCAAACTTTTTCATTTGATTTTTCATTAAAAACAAAGATTATTGAAATTTACCCCGTTTTTTTAGTAGCATAAAAATCGCATAGTTTTGTAAATTTAAAAACAACTGGTGGAACCAATTTTTTTTTTGATAAGATTCCTAAAAAAAGTGATTTGTACAGTGAAATTTGATGAAAAAATGTAGAAACGTTATTTTCCAAATACGAGGGTGAAAACTTAAGGTAAATCCCTCTAAAAATAAACGATACAAAAAAAAAATATTTTTCTGATTTCGTCAATTTGATGTCCCATTAACCTTAAAACTTTTGATGTACAAACGGTATGATTATCTGTAGACAGGGCCGTAGGAAGAACCGTCCCAAGGGGGAGGTGGTTGGGGGTTTGAAGACAATTTTTTTTAAATAACATTTTTGCTTGGAAAAATCCATACTAAAGTGCCCCAAATGATCCGACTTTTGAAAAAGTTATTCGCTACAGGCTAAAATTGATCCTAGGCCTAGTACAAGATCTCATGCCAAATTTGGGCCAGATCGGATCACGGGAAGGGGTCGCTCAACGAGCCTTAAGTTTCTATGGGATTTTGAGACATTTCGTTCGGGAGAAACATGAAAAATCAATTTTCCTTTAATAACTTTGATTCCCGTCGGCCAAATTCTTCAAAAAACGGGTTTTCTTACAGCCTAAATTATGAAAAATATTTCATCCGAAGATTGCATTTCGATAAGAGTTAAGATAAAAAAAAGTTATAGGCTTCAAAAATGGACTAACTTTTTTAACGCTGGTATTCATTGGTGTTAATTAGGCGACGATATGTTCGACCGGGGCGACTCATGAACAGTGATGAATACCATCCTTAAAAAAGTTAGCCCCTTTTTGAAGCCTTATAACTTTTTTATCTTAACTCTTATCGAAATGCAGTCTTCGGATGAAATATTTTTCATAGTTTAGGCATCAAGAAAACCGTTTTTGAAAGAAATCGGCCGACGGGAATCAAAGTTATTAAAGGAAAACTGATTTTTCATGTTTCTCCCGAACAAAATGTCTCAAAATCCCATAGAAACTTCAGGCTCGTTGAGCGACCCCTTCCCGTGATCCGATCTGGCCCAAATTTGGCATGAGATCTTGTACTAGGTCAAGGATCAATTTTGACCTGCAGCGCTTAAAATTTCACAGGTTTTGAATTTCCCACACAAATTTGGGGCAGTCTAATGCATACACAAGTGTAAAAATTTTTATGTACTATGTACAAATTTATAAGGTAAAAGTCATTTTGCATAAAAAGTTCTTTATTTTTGAAAATTTGGAGATTTCAACAATATGGGGACTTGTGATATAACTCAGTTGGTAAATCAGTTGCCTCCTGCTCTGATATCTTTGAGTTCGAGCCCAAGAGTAAACATCGATCACAGTTGTTCCAGATAGGTTTTTCAATTACTGGTGCGCCAACTGCATCGTTGATAAAAGTCCCGAGTGGCACACTGATGTAGAAACGACTAAAATCGAAACAAAAAAAAAAGATTTTTAACGCTTTATACAGAAAAAAAAATTTTTTTACTCTCTTACATTAGAAAATTCATTCTTTTGAACCATAAGCAAAACCATTTTAAGAATGGATGAAAATATTCAAAAATTAAAGTAAAAAATAAGGTTTACTGTTCAAACAAGGTATAATTTCTAATCAAGTAAATTCGATTAAAATTTAGGACTTAGTTAGAACCTTTAAAAAATCCGCAATATTTGTGAATATTGTTAAATAAAATTTCCAGCCAAATTTTTACCTTAGAAAAAAATCAAGTTCAAAACTTTCAAAATAGAAATCTTATTTTTTATCACTGATTTTCACCAAGTTTCAGGTTAACTGTGCATTAGAAATTTTTCGAACTATAAGTTACATTGAACTAAAAAAGATTTGTTTTTCACTAGAGAAATCAGCTGGAATTGATAATGTAAATGCACAAATTCTCCAGGATTGTTTCCATGTCATTGCACAACCATTGCTGGAACTTATTAATGAATCACTAGAAACTGGACATGTGCCGCAGATTTGGAAAGAATCACTTGTGATTCCTATTCAGAAGATTGCTGGAACGACTAAATCCGAAGAGTTTCGTCCAATTAATATGTTGCACACACTTGAAAAAATTTTAGAACTTGTAGTTAAAGAACAGTTGATGGAATATTTGAATCGACACAATCTACTCATACCAGAACAATCAGGATATCGAGAAAAACATTCATGTGAAACTGCATTGAATCTTGTTTTAGCAAAATGGAAACATTATATTGAAAAGAAAGAACCAGTCTTGGCTGTATTTTTGGATTTGAAACGTGCCTTTGAAACAATTTCTAGACCGTTGTTATTGGAAACGTTGAAAAAATTTGGAATTTGCGGTAATGTGTTCAAGTGGTTTGACAGTTACTTATGTAGCAGAACTCAAAAAACATATTTTAATAATTGTACATCAAGTCTTTTGTGTAACTCTCTTGGTGTACCTCAAGGAAGTGTGCTTGGGCCCATTTTGTTTACAATGTACATTAACGATATAAAACGAGTTTTACGATTTTGTGATATAAATCTTTTTGCGGACGATACTGTTTTATTTGTTGCCGAACGGGACTTTCTAAGTGCTTTGTCGCATCTGAACGAAGATTTATATTATCTTGATAAGTGGCTCAAATTTAAAAAATTGAAATTGAATATAACTAAAACAAAATACATGATAATAACAACTCGATTTGATAATTTTGATGATCATGTCAACCTTAATGGTGAGCCGATTGATCGCGTTAGAGAAATAAAGTATCTTGGAGTAACAATTGATGATAAATTAACGTTCAAGAATCATATTAACACTGTTATTAAAAAAATTGCTAAAAAATATGGAATTCTGTGTCGATTGAAAAACGACCTAACAATTGCCAGTAAAATCCAGTTGTACAAATCTATCATTGCACCACACATTGATTTTTGTTCCTCAATAATGTTTTTAGCTAATGAAACACAAATGTCACGATTGCAGCGCTTGCAGAATAAAATAATGCGTCTGATTTTAAAATGTAGTCGATATACTTCCTCTCGATTCCTATTGGACGCTCTGCAGTGGTTATCTATCAAACAGAGAATTAAATATTTAACAATGGTGTTCATTTATAAAATAGTTAATAATCATTTGCCATCGTATTTAAGTACCCGTATAATTAGAGGATATGATATCCATAGATACAATACTAGAAATGCTTCGGAGATGAGAACACCCACTTTTTTTCTAAGCGCAACTCAAAATTCATTGTATTTTAAAGGTATTAGTGAATATAATTCGTTACCACGGGAAATTAAATGTGCTCAAACTTTGGCTGAGTTCAAAAAACTTTGTATTTCACACATAAAAAGAGTAGTAGTTTAAGATAGATAATAAGGGAAGATTGTATGTAACATTTGACGAATTTTGTAAAAGATTATAGTAAAAAGACAAGCAAATCATTGTTTTCGTCCGATGATGATGATGAGATTTGCTTTTATTTCTTAATTTGTGGCCTTCTGCCATTTGTAGAGTAGCGTAAAAGATAATGAGAAAGTCTACATATGTTTGAGCCACGCGCGCGCATATAAAATTAGATTGTCATTAGTTTTTTTGTACTAAATGTGCATTGCAAGCACAAAACAGAAATCAGTCCGTTTTTTTTTGCATACTGGTTCTGGAACAACAATACATAAATTATCTTAAAGATAACTCGACCAGCTCAAACCTGTGTAGGGGAATGAGGTGGGACCATCATCATCATCATCATCATCAAGTTAAGGTTTCTTATCTGACTTTGATGAATATAAATTCTAATTTTGAATCAAGAATCAAAGTTATGAAACTACGATCTCCTTCAATTTGATTCCTTAATGAAATTTTAACATCAATATTTTAGTATTGATCATAAAACTTTAATTTGAGCTCAATCTGAATACAAACCTTAGATTTTAGTTCCAAGTCTGAATTTTGCATTTTGAACCCAAATTCAAAACCTAAATTCAAGATAAGAAATCCTATGAATTTGAAACTAAAAAGCGAAATTTATTTCAGAACTGTTGAGCAGAAATCTTTTATTTGATTCTGAATTTATAATTATGGTTTTTCATGTTGAATATTTTTCAATTATTTATTCGTATTTGAACTTGAAAAATTCAAATAAAATTGTGAATGATGAAATTGGTTCTCATTTTACTATTCTGGACTCATAAAACTTTCTTATGTTTCAATTCTGCAAATAAATTTAGTATAAAAATTTTAGATCTTTCTTTATTTATTCTTTATTTATTGTTCACCGTCTTCGATAATTAAATATCTTACAGACTGGTTACTTAAACTACGCTTAAAACTATCCTTACTTATATTAAATCTTAATCTGAAAAATGTTTTGAATTTTGAATATTTTCTTTTTATGTTCCAAAATTATGAGTTTCGAATTTAAAAATTCATCACATTTTAGATCGAAATGCAACACCAAGGTTCGAAGCAAAATTCTATACCAATAAAGGTCCAAACTTAAAATCAATAACAATAAACTGGATACTTATTAGATTTTCTTCCGCAAGTATCCGGGTTGGGCAAATCCAGGCAATTTTATCCTAAAACCTTGTGAAATAGAGACATATTTTTTCAAAAAAACTTCAAAAATCCGACCAATATGCAGGCAAATTTCGGAATCATTCCAATAAAATCAAGAAGCCAAACACATGGAATTTTTTCGAAACACATCAGCCGATTTAAAATCCTCAGAAGAATCAGGCTTCAAAAAATAAAATTATGTTTTTTTTTCGTTAAAATTTGTTTAAATCAATTATTTTGACACAAGATACATAATTCTAAAGCTTAGTCCACACTAGGCAACTTGGATTGCTATGTCGGTAGCTAAGACTTGTTTATGTTTACATCTTGGTTGCTTAAGGTCTTCCATACTTGTCGGGAGACTTGAGACGAGACGAGATGCAAATGTAAACATAAACAAGTCTCAGCAACTGAAATCTCAGTCCAAGTTGTCTAGTGTAGGCTAGGCTTAAGGACTCAACTGCAATTTTCGTTTGATTTTGAAAATAGATTGAGAAAGTCTGATCAAAATCCAGACAATCTGGTAAGCTAAGTCCAACTTTATTGGGATTCAATATTTGGGACTCAATTATTATCAACAGCTGAGGAATTTTTTGAAAAACTGTTATAGAATTGTGGTCCTAGAATGAGATTTCACGGTTTTGGAGTCGAGATTGTTACATTTGGCATACACTTGGCATTTTCAGACCTTCATGGGGGGGGGGGGGGGGTTAACCCCCAAACCCCCCCACCCGTTACTATGGCCATGTCTGTAAACATTAGGTTTTAAGAAGCAATTGAAGTTGAAAAATGTGTTGCATTATGCGCCAGATCACGATGTGCAACGTATTTTATTTAGATTTTCTTATAAATTTTTTTCCTTCGATTCTGTTTGTTCTTACATGAACTTTGCACCGGTTCGGACACTTAGAAACTCGCGGATTCGAAATAAAACACTAAATTACTTCGATTTAGATTCGCGGCGGTTTATTATTGCGGAGGGTTTTGATTCGACGGTGGTTTAATTTGGACTGTGTTGCTGCTTGCTGCTGCTGTTTCAGTCAGCTGTTTTCGGCAACATAAACTAATACCAACGCAACTGCAGAACTGTCACGCCGTGCGATGTTTTTCGCTGGGGGTGCTCAAGCATTTTAACTTGTCGATATTTTCGCTATCTTTCTCTAACATATACCGCCCGCCTTGAAATATCTTTTCAACCCTTCTCGCTTACTCTAATGTTATACAAAAATAATTCGTTTTGTTTTGATTTCAGTTTCTGCATGAAAACGGTACTATGTGCTACAAGCTAAAATTTGCTTCTGTTGTGAGTTGTGGTAAAAATATTGTTCGCTAATCGGCAGTGTGTGATAATTGGTGATTGTGTGAGCCGCTGATTTATGTACGATGGGTCCCGTTGGCTGCTGCATATACGTGACCAGCTGATGTTAATGATGTACACTGCGACGACTGCGACCTGCAGTGGAGATACGGTTACCAGTAAGTTGATTTTGAAAACCTTCGTTGAATGATGAAACTGATTTCGGTCGTTTCGCTGTTTTTAGGATGTGCTGATTTCAGTTGACTGCTGTACTGTTGGTGAATTCATAACTGCGTTGATATTCCGCGATAACACCGATGTGTGATTGGACTCGATGACGTGCGTTGATCAGTAAACGGGTGACCTGGTAGAATGAAGTGCGCTTTGTAAACTGTTGAATTACAAATTTGAAGGAAAACTTGCCTGGTGCGGAGGCCAGTGGGCCTCCGCGGACGCCTCAGACGCTTCCGTTCCTCCCTTGGTGGTGTATTCAACAGTTCGATGTCCATGTACGAGGTCTTCTGCCTGAGCTGCGCGTGACAATGCTGGCCAGGCCTGCCGGACGCTGCTCTGCTTGGACGAGAAGGTTGATTGGTACCTGTCAACCTTGTTTTACGGTAGGCGCACTGCATCACTAGGAGGACCATCCTCAAATTCGAACGTGCACAATGTTGTGCTGGCGCTTAACGCCTCTGATAGTAATGCTGTACTGGCGCTTAACGCCTCTGATAGTGAAACCTTACGTTTGATTCTGACACAATTAATCTGACTCAATAAATCTGAAGGAAAACAGTATTCTGATGGAATTTTTCTAATAAACATAACATGTAGCATGCTCACAATGTTAGATCGGACATAAACAGTGTACATTCAATTATATTTAACTGAATTTTGACTTGTGATCTTCATACTTAGAAGAATTCAAATACAAACTCAAATCTGACGAAATCTAACTCGGTTATTCTTTCTCTGATGTGACATCGTTATCACGAATTGGCAAGATGCATATCTTCGAAATGCCTCTTTGGTAACTTCCAGATTGCGTTCGAACAGTTACAACTCTGACATTACCATCTGATCCAGGGTGAATTTCTGACACTCTTCCAATTGCCCACTGTAATGGCGGTAAATTTTCCTCTTTTAGGACTACCATCGTCCCGACCTTGATATTATCTCGCTGCTTGGACCATTTTGTTCTGTTATGCAGATCAGACAAGTATTGAGTTGACCATCTTTTCCAAATACCTTGAGCAGTTTTCTCCATTCTGTGCAGAATGTTTAGGCGATTATCAGGCGTGTCTTCCCAGTTCTGCTCTGGGGGTGCGGTGAGCGATTTTTGAACTAAAAAATGACCTGGTGTAAGTGCTTCGAAATCGTTCGGGTCATTACTGCACGGAGTAAGCGGACGTGAATTTAAGACAGCCTCGATTTGGACAGTAACAGTTTGCAACTCTTCTAAACCAAATGTGCGGGAACCAAGTGCGCGTTTCAAGAGAGATTTGAATGATTTCACTGCAGACTCCCAAAGCCCGCCAAAATTGGGTGATCGAGCTGGGATAAACTTAAATTCAATCCCCTGGTTTGCTGAGTGCTTTACAACCGATCCTTGAAAACTTTTCTCGCTGAATAGGTTGGAAAGTTCGTCGAGTTTCCGTTTGGCTCCTACAAAATTTCTGCCATTATCGCACATAATCAAGCTTGGTGTGCTTCTTCGGCCACAAAACCGTTTGAAAGTGGCAAGAAACCCATCTGTTGACAAATCTGACGCGACTTCAAGATGCACAGCTTTCGTAACCAGACACACATAAATGGCTACAAATACCTTCACCGGGCGACATCGACGTTGGGGGTAAGTGACAAGGAATGGGCCGCAGTAATCTACTCCCACACGTTGAAATACTGGGTTTTGTGTCACTCTTTCCGGGGGTAAATCAGCCATAAGCTGCTCTTGAATTTTGGGTCTAGCACGAAAACAACGTACGCAATTATGGATTACTGACCGAGCCAAACTACCTGCATGAATTGGCCAAAACTTCTGACGAACTGTTGCGATCAAAAGCTGCTGTCCAGCGTGAAACAACTTCTGATGGTAATAAGACATGACTGATCTGGTAAGCGGATGTTTGTAGTCTAAGATAAACGGATGTTTCCTAGTTTCAGAGATTGCTGCATTCTCTAATCGACCACCGACACAAATTATTCCATTTATCATGCGTGGATTGAGAGACAGCAACTTTGAACTGGCTGAAATCTGACGGTTATTCGACAAATCTGTATATTCTTTCGGAAAACTTTCTTTTTGGGACAATCTGACTAAGCACTGAAGGGCTTCTTCTAACTCTGAAGCTGACAAATATCCGACTTTTCTGTTACTGTTGTTGCACTTTTGCGCATTGAAGCGAAATCGCAAAAAGTACGCGGTCAACCGAATTGAATCTACAAGTGAGGCTCTCAATTCAAATATCTCATTGGTTGTCAAAGAATCAGCGACGGCAGTGACAGCTCCTCTCTCTTCGAGCATGGAACTGGGTATTTCTGGGCAAACTTGTTGAGGTTGAGGCCAATGCGATTCCTCCAATCGTAACCAACTGGGACCATGAAACCAAAGAGACTGATACTGTAACTGAGCGGGGGTCATTCCTCGCGATATGATATCCGCTGGGTTTTCTGTGCCTGCGACATGACTCCACACGCCCGACCGTGTAATATGCTGGATTTCGGACACCCGATTTGCCACAAAATTAGTCCATCTTGACGGTGAAGATGCAAGCCAACATTTGACTATCATCGAGTCTGTCCAGAAAAACGATTTGAAAGAAGACAGCTCCGTGCCTTTCACGAGCTTCTCAAACAGGTGAGCAAGCAGTAATGCAGACGACAACTCCAACCTTGGAATTGACTGACGTTTCTTCTTTTTCTGGAGATTCTCTAAAGGAGCGACTCGTGATTTTGAGGTCATCAATTGAACAACAGTTTCACCCGATTCTGACACAGTTCTGACATAAATACAGGCCCCATAGGCCTTCTCTGACGCATCACAAAATCCATGTATTTGTAATGAACTGACATTTTTACTGACACCCACCCATCGTGGTATTGACACATTATCTAACCCAATCAAATTTCTTCTGTATTCATCCCAAGCGCTCTTTAAATCTTCGGTAAGCTCATCATCCCATCCGCATTGAAGTTTCCAAAGTTCTTGAACGAAAATTTTTGCCTGAATAATCACAGGACCGACTAATCCCAATGGATCAAATAACTTGGAAACATCTGACAAAATTGACCTTTTCGTAATGGGTGCTGAACTCTTCCAACTAGGGGTACTAAACCGAAAAACATCTGACTCTGGTTCCCATAACAATCCCAAAGTTTTCACCGGTGAGCTTGATGAATCAAGCTCCAAAACCGAACGTTCATCTCGAAGATTTTCAGGGATTTCTAAGAGTATTTCTGAGCTGTTCGAAACGTATTTTCGCAAAGACATACCTGCTGAGTCCATTAACTCTGACATTTCTTTGACTAACTGTACACCTTCTTCGATACTGTCAACTCCAGCAAGCATATCATCGACGTAGAAACAACGACTCAAAATCTTCGACGCTAAGGGATGAGTTTTAGAACCCTGATCGGCTAGGACTTGCAAACACTTTGTTGCCAAGTAAGGCGCTGACGCTGTTCCGTAAGTTACTGTTAACAACTCGTAAGTGCGAAGGGGTTGATCGGTGGAGTCTCGCCAAAGAATTCTCTGCAATTTTTGGTCTGATTTCTGAACTTGGATCATACGGTACATTTTGGCAATATCTGCCACAATCGCAAACTGACACAATCTGAATCGCAATACAATATCGATCAGCTCATCTTGTACAACCGGGCCAACCATAAGCGCATCATTTAAAGAAACTCCTGTCGACGACTTACAGGAAGCGTCGAAAACCACCCGTAACTTTGTCGTGGTGCTTTCGGGCTTAAGAACTGCGTGATGCGGCAAATAGTAGCAAACTTCATTTAACTGACATGAGCTGACGATAACTTCTGACATATGACCAAGACTCTGATATTCATGAATAAATTCAGAATACAACCTTTTCAGCTCAGAATCCATTGACAATCGTTTCTCCAAACTCAAAAACCGTTTCGTGGCGATAACTTTAGAATCTCCAATCCGATTCAAAAAACCTTCTTTTTTAGGCAAAGTTACAACAAACCTTCCTGACTCATCTCTGACAGTAGTATTCTTAAAAATCTCTTCACAAGCTGACTCTTCAATCGACTGAACGCTGCGAACATGACATGTTTCGAGCTCCCAAAAACGTGTAAGCTGATCTTGATTATCACCGACTGAACAAACATAAACTTCTGACTGAGAAACTGAATTTTGATTATTGGGCAATCTACCAGACACAATCCATCCAAAAACTGTATTCTGTAATGTGGGTCCGTTCTCTAACGGCTTCATTCTTCCATCTGACAATAAATCCATATAAAATTCGGCTCCAATAATAACATCAATTGGACCAGACTCATAAAACCCAGGATCTGCTAAACAGGCCGAACTCGGCAGCGTAAGGATCGAAGGATCAAAAGCAGCAGTAGGCAGATCAACTGTTAACCTTGGCAGTACAAAAAATTGCATCCATTCTTTAAACTGAGAAATTCTGGGGGATCTGGAACCAACTTCTGCGGAAACTAACTTCGTTGAAACCATTTGAGACGAGCCGATGCCTTGCACCGACAAAAACGTTGGGGTTTCATGGAACTTAAGTCGTCGAGAGAATTCACGTGTCATTAAACAATGCTGAGAACACGAATCTAGCAGCGCACGTGCCAGAAGTGTATTTCCAAAACGATCCTTGACTCGTATCATCGCCGTGGACAGTAAAATATTACGAGACGGTGTAAACGGAAGTGCTACGTAATTCTGACTTGTGGTGGCTTGTGCGTTGTCTGGATTTGTGTTTGTGTTGTGTGAGTGGGTTTGTGCATGCTGTGTAGTGGTGTGCGCATGCTGTACTGGTCTTGAGTTGTGTTGTTGCTGTTGATTCATTGGCTGCGGTTGCGGTTGAAACGGTATTTGTTGCGCCGAACGCGTTTGACTCTGCTGTCGGTATTGTGCCGAAAACTGCGGCTGTGGAACGGAGGATCTAGAATGTAACATACTGTGGTGCTTCTGCTGACAATGATGGCAAGAACCTCGTTCACAATTTCGGTTGAAGTGGCCTGGCATCAAACAATTCCGACACAACTTGTTTCGAATGGCAGCATCCATTCGCTCGGGAACCTTCATCCGTTGAAATTTGCCACACTGGAACGGTGAGTGCCATGGATCTGCACAGAACGGACAACGTGAAACTGATCTGATGGTTGTATTACAAACTGTTGATCTCGTCTGACGGGCTTCGGATGGTGGATTTCTTGCAGAGGTGATTGATTGGAGAACAGAGCAGTGACCTTGCAAGAACAGAAGCAGCTCATCGTACGTTGGGACCTCCTTAGACCCGTAATGCGTCTCCCATTGGCGCAATGTTGCAGAATCTAGTCTAGAACACAACATGTAGACTAATATTGTGCTCCAAGACTCCGTTGGCTCTCCGATTTTCTGTAACATCATCAAGTTTTTCTCAAACTCGCTGATGAGGAAGTTCAGACCGTCATAATTCTCCTTTTTAAGCGGTTCGAGGGCGAAAAGAGCGTCGAGATGAGCCTTCACAATCAGCTTCTTATTTTCATAACGAACTTGCAAAGTTTTCCAGGCGACGTCGTAGTTTGCCTCTGAAAGCTCAATGTTGTTGATTTCCTTAAGTGCATCACCCTGTAGAGAGGAACGAAGGTATGTAAACTTATCCATTGACGTCAGATGCTCGTTGTCATGGATAAGGCTTCGAAAGGAATCCCGGAATGTAATCCACTCTCTTATTTTTCCACTGAAGGACGGCAAACGTATCTCTGGCAGCTTTACTCTTGAAGTATTCCCTGACGCAGACTGACTCTGACTGTTGCTGGTTGTGTTCACACCTAAGGCATCCTTATCACCTTGGAGTCTAAGGAGGTCACCTCGGATGGCGAAGTATCGGTCATCGAATTGCTGTAGAACCTTGTCGTTTTCCTCTTCACGTTGCTTGGCAATCTCTCCTTTGACTTCGCTGTCAGCATCTTTCTGTTCTTTCTCATCCGCTTCATCCAGCAAAAGTTCAATTTTGCTCCGTATTTCAAAAAACTCACTGTACACAGTATCAATCACATGCAATCTCGAACTTAATTGACACCGATCACTATCAATCTGATAGGTTTGGATGAATCTATCCGTACCATCAAAAATGACATATAACTGCCGTTCACGTTTTAGCAAAGCCTTCAGCGTACTTTTAGACATTGCTACACTTTTAAATATCTGACACTGCACCAAATATGTTACACTGTACTAATTTTTCACTGACCGAATAATCAACTCGACGTTCCACAGTACCGCGACGAAAAACTGACAACTGGCAACCCTATTGACAGCAGCGAGGGGGAGGCAACCGATAGAGAACAGCAAAGTGAAATTATGCGGCGAAATCCTAGACCAATAACAGCGTACAAGGCTCACACCACATGCAACAAACCAAGACTTACTCACATGCAAAATCTTTATTTTTTCTACTCAGGTAGGCCACATGCATCAAGCCACCAATCGTACACTTTACCAAACTCGTTTGATTAAAAACTTCTCCTGATCCGTTGTTAACAGCTGATCCAATTAATCACTCCAAACCATACAGCATTTATATGCAGCAGCAACCGCGATGGCGTTTCAGCGTCGTCTCTCCTGGGGCAGCGATGGCGAATACGGCGTCGAAAATGGTTCACACAATCCGTGAACAATAGCGCTTTCGATCCAACAATCGGCAATCCACGGGGCTTCCACAAATGTCCTTAATCCGGTTCGAAGGACCAAAATGTTCTTACATGAACTTTGCACCGGTTCGGACACTTAGAAACTCGCGGATTCGAAATAAAACACTAAATTACTTCGATTTAGATTCGCGGCGGTTTATTAATGCGGAGGGTTTTGATTCGACGGTGGTTTAATTTGGACTGTGTTGCTGCTTGCTGCTGCTGTTTCAGTCAGCTGTTTTCGGCAACATAAACTAATACCAACGCAACTGCAGAACTGTCACGCCGTGCGATGTTTTTCGCTGGGGGTGCTCAAGCATTTTAACTTGTCGATATTTTCGCTATCTTTCTCTAACACTGTTCTTGTTGAGAAGCTTTCTGTAACTTGAATGTTTCATTTTCTGTCGCGAAGGATGGGTTCTTTACAACCTAGCAAAAATATGTTTTCGATATTTTCAGCTTCGGTGAGAATCGGTGAGAAGTCCAATTTAATCTACCAAATCCCATGCCAAGAGCCTGGGGAACTGAAATGAACGAAGAAAATTCGTCAATGATCACACAAATTGTGCAGCCAATGATTGAATTTGTGGTAATTTGTGGCAATTTGTTATAGAAAATTAGAAGGTTTGAGTTGAAATGAGAGAAACCAGTGCTCAGAGAGAGTGAAAATGTGTTATTTGTTGCAAATTGTTGCAATTTGTGAAGCAGTTGTGGAATTCTATCATTACCACTCCAAATGCCAAGAATTTTCTCTTGATTGCAATCCCTTGCAAGAGTCCTGCTCAAGCGTGTATATTGGTCTTACCAAGAACACACTAGATCAGAGGCTCTCGGGCCATAGTAGTAATATTAAAACATTAAAGGAAAAGAGAGTCAAAAACATAAACAAACCAATAGGAACAGAGAAAACCAGGGATAATACGATAATACGGCTCTCATCCACCATATTATCGAAACAAGACACACATTTAATATAAGCACACATCTGTATTAGACATAAGCTACAACAAAAAAATTCTCAATTTCTAAAAAATGTGTCACATTTTTAACACATCCAACATCGTAGACCAGAGAACAGATTGCAAAAATCTCAGCACAATTTTAACCTTAGTTCTCCGCAAATTACACGAACACAACTACAGAAGCAAACGTAAAAAATCCGTCAAAAATATCGAAAGTGTAAAACACTGAAAACAACGCAAGATGAATCGATACAGGTACCGCCTGAAAATTGATTGTTAAAATTTTAATTAATTTTTTGATCCATTCACAGTGAAAGTAAACCTAAACGCAAAATCCGAATAGTACGATCTCACAAAAAGACGCTCAAGCAACGACCATTTTGTGAATACAACATAACACTAATTGAACCAACATCTATTTTCAATTTGTAAAACATACAATTATTAAAGGATACCGAAACGTCGGAGTAGAAAAAAATAACCTAAAGTTCCGGCGCCGATTGAACGACGCATTGCGCTAAGGTAAAAGATCTCCACTGCTGGCGATCCGGAGGAAGCGTCTTCACTTGCTGCCAGCAAAGGATTTCTAGCCGATTTCAGTGGCTAGACTACGCCGCCACGAGCTTCTGGGCCTGCCTTTTCCTCGGCGCCCATCTGGATTTCGGTTCTTCTAACACGGAATTTTCGTTTTTTGCGGTCCTCATAACACGGAAAACATATTAGGTGTACTGCGGTTCTCCCAACTCTAAATTATCTGTGGTTTTCAAACTTACTGGCAAACTTACTGGCGCCATTCGAAGTCATTTTTTTTATTACTTCACTTGAACTGACATTTTGTTTATTTTGCAACGCTGCCACACTAAATACCACAGCAACACTCTCATAGAAACACATGGACACTTTTATCCAAAACGTCTTTGATGGGTGATTTCCGTCACAAGTTGTGCAATTTTTGTTCCAAAAGCTTTGAAAAGAAGTGCATAATATCCATTGGATATGCCCCATTGTTAATCCGGCCTCTAGCCAACTGTCATATCAAATTTTTGTTCCTCACGGGCCTACTACTACTATGTGATGGTAATGCTTCTAAATAAATTCGTGAATCGTGGCTTAACCGTTTTGGGGGACTTGCATGTAACCATTTTTAGCAGCGACTAAGGTAAGCTTGCATATATTTACAAGATATTGATAACTAAAACAATTATTATACTTTCATTTTTAATACAGCTCAGGGTCTTTACTGAACCCAGTATCATGCCATTTTTGAGCAAAGTTCTTGCGTGACAAGATGGTTTTCTGGGAAAACGAGAACTTCCACCGACCGATTTTACTTCTGCCGAGCTCCGTATGAATCTGTCATGATGTGGTGCTGAAAAAGCTGTTTGTTCCCAATAACAGGAACCATTTGTGCTACCGGAACCACCACGAAAAGTTGTTTCCTTTGAGCCGATCCGTGTCCAGTTCCAAAAACTCCCGGTCAGTTGAGAGGGAAAACACTCTTACAAAAGGAATCCGTAAATTAAATATATGTCGCCGGCTGCCACCAGTCAGCGCAGTGTGTATA